>NC_064563.1:10000000-10300000 GCF_937001465.1 Orcinus orca
GTGATCTCCCTCTGCATCCTGCGGGCATTGTGGGGTACATGATGGTCTCCCCAGACGTCACCCTTCAGGATGGGGTTGAAGATGATCTCCCGGATGCCACAGGACTCCATACCCAGGAGGAGGGCTGGAAGAGCACCTCTGGACCCCAGAACTGTTTACTGTGGATGCTGATCACCTGACGGTCGGGCAACTCGCAGCTGTTCACCAGGGAGGAGGAGGAAACAGCCGTGGCCATCTCCTGCTCCAACTCCAGGGCAACATGGCAGAGCTGCCCCTTGATGTCACGCATGATTTCCCACTGGGCGGTGATGGTGAAACAGCCGTCACACTTCGGGAGCATCTTCACGTAGTCGGTCAGGTCCCGGCCACCGTAGTCCAGACGCAGGATGGCGTGGGGCGGGGGGGAGGCACGTACTCCTAGTAGATGGGCACAGTGTGGGTGACCCCGTCTCCAGAGTCCAGGACAGTACCAGTAGTGCGGCCAGAGGCTACAGGGACAGCACAGCCTGCACGGTCATGCACACGGCCGGAGTGTTGAAGGTCTCGAAGGAGATCTGAGTCATCTTCTCAGGATGGGCCTCAGGGTTCAGGGGGGCCTCGGTCAGCAGCAGGAGGTGCTCCTTGGGGACCACACGCAGCTCATTGTAGAAGCTGTGGTTGGTGCCTATCTTCTCCATACCACGTCGTCCCAGTTGGTGATGATGCCGTGCTCCATGGGGCACTTGAGGGTCAGGATGCTGAGCTTCGCTCTGGGCTCATCGCCCACGTGACTGTCCCAAGTCTACCGTGACACCCTGTTGTCAGGGGTGGCCGATGATGGACGGAAACTCACTCCCCCGAGAGGCGTCATCCCCAGTAAAGCCAGCTTTGCACGTGCCAGAGCGATCGCGGATGAGGGGCATAGAGATTTCTTCTTTGCTACTGATGGGCCGAGGCAGCAGCAACGTGGAGCAGCCAGAGGACAAGCAGAGGCTGTCTGGTGCGGCGAGTCTTGAACTAAATTTAACTGAGCAGACACTGCTGGAATGCCTAGGCTGTGTGGGATGTTTATGAGCCAGGGTCATACCTTCCAGAAGATTAGATGCTGACAGATACAGATACAGGCATCTTATACTTAGGAATGAAGGACACTGAGAATAACCGAATTAACATCTCTGAAGAACAGATTCTGTTGTTTCTATGTTCATTTTTTTCTGGTGATAAATGATTATAGAAAACCTGGAAAATTCGGAAAAGTCCTCCAAACACTAGAAACCCTCACCTACGCGCTGCCCGCCTCCCCCGCCAGATAATCACCCCAGATGTTTTTTTTGTTTGTTTGTTTGTTTTCCCAGATGTAAATATAGTCTGCTAACCTGAAAGAGATATGAACAAGGAAAGTTAAGCATGAAAACTGTGTTAAAGGCAGAGCTGATAACATTTGACAACTGATTGAATGTGCTGAGAAGGGAGTCATCAAGAATAACCATAATTTTTGGGCTTCCCTGGTGGCGCAGTGGTTGAGAGTCCGCCTGCCGATGCGCGGGACGCGGGTTTGTGCCCCGGTCCGGGAAGATCCCACATGCCGCGGAGTGGCTGGGCCCGTGAGCCATGGCCGCTGAGCCTGCGCGTCCGGAGCCTGTGCTCAGCAACAGGAGAGGCCGCAACCGTGAGAGGCCCACGTACCGCAATAAAATAAAATAAAATAAAATAAGATAAATAAAAAGAATAACCATAATTTTCAAAACTAAGCAACTTGGTGCACAGTGATGGAATAAACCACATAAGTAACTTGAGAAGAGCAGAAGGCTTCCAGGAAAGGAGAGGTGTCAGTTGAACTATTTGAAGTGGATGTAACAGCAGTAGAGTCACATGGAAATCCTAATAGATGGTTGGTTAGGTAGAATAAATACTACCAGTAATATTCTTAAGGTATTCATATTTTTTTTTTTTCAGAAGAGTGATTGAGGCACTGGGGTTGCCAATATTTTACAGATAATTCAGTGAAAAGTTTATATATATATTTTTTCTTTTCATGTTTATCATATCCTTTTCCTAGATTTCTTTTCTTTTTTTTTTTTTTTAACATCTCTATTGGGGTATAATTGCTTTACAATGGTGTGTTAGTTTCTGCTTTATAACAAAGTGAATCAGTCATACATAAACATATGTTCCCATATGTCTTCCCTGTTGCGTCTCCCTCCCTCCCACCCTCCCCATCCCACCCCTCCAGGCTGTCACAAAGCACCGAGCCAATATCCCTGTGCCATGCGGCTGCTTCCCACTAGCTATCTACCTTACTGCGTTTGTTAGTGTGTATAAGCCCATGACTCTCTCTCGCCCTGTCACAGCTCACCCTTCCCCCTCCCCATAACCTCAAGTCTGTTCTCTAAGAGGTCTGCGTCTTTATTCCTGCTTTACCCCTAGGTTCTTCATGACATTTTTTTCTTAAATTCCATATATATGTGTTAGCATACGGTATTTGTCTTTTTCTTTCTGACTTACTTCACTCTGTATGACAGACTCTAGGTCTATCCACCTCATTACAAATAGCTCAATTTCGTTTCTTTTTATGGCTGAGTAATATTCCATTGTATATATGTGCCACATCTTCTTTATCCATTCATCCGATGACGGGCACTTAGGTTGTTTCCATCTCCGGGCTATTGTAAATAGAGCTGCAATGAACATTTTGGTACATGACTCTTTTTGAATTTTGGTTTTCTCAGGGTATATGCCCAGTAGTGGGATTGCTGGGTCATATGGTAGTTCTATTTGTAGTTTTTTAAGGAACCTCCATACTGTTCTCCATAGTGGCTGAACCAATTCACATTCCCACCAGCAGTGCAAGAGTGTTCCCTTTTCTCCACATCCTCTCCAGCATTTATTGTTTCTAGATTTTTTGATGATGGCCATTCTGACTGGTGTGAGATGATATCTCATTGTAGTTTTGATTTGCATTTCTCTAATGATTAATGATGTTGAGCATTCTTTCATGTGTTTGTTGGCAGTCTGTATATCTTCTTTGGAGAAATGTCTATTTAGGTCTTCTGCCCATTTTTGGATCGGGTTGTTTGTTTTCTTGTCATTGAGCTGCATGAGCTGCTTGTAAATTTTGGAGATTAATCCTTTGCCGGTTGCTTCATTTGCAAATATTTTCTCCCATTCTGAGGGTTGTCTTTTGGTCTTGTTTATGGTTTCCTTTGCTGTGCAAAAGCTTTGAAGTTTCATTAGGTCCCATTTGTTTATTTTTGTTTTTATTTCCATTACTCTAGGAGGTGGGTCGGAAAGGATCTTGCTGTGATTTATGTCATAGAGTGTTCTGCCTATGTTTTCCTCTAAGAGTTTGATAGTTTCTGGCCTTACATTTAGGTCTTTAATCCATTTTGAGCTTATTTTTGTGTATGGTGTTAGGGAGTGATCTAATCTCATACTTTTACATGTACCTGTCCAGTTTTCCCAGCACCACTTATTGAAGAGGCTGTCCTTTCTCCATTGTACATTACTGCCACCTTTATCAAAGATAAGGTGTCCATATGTGCATGGGTTTATCTCTGGGCTTTCTATCCTGTTCCATTGATCTATCTTTCTGTTTTTGTGCCAGTACCATACCGTCTTGATGACTGTAGCTTTGTAGTATAGTCTGAAGTCAGGGAGCCTGATTCCTCCAGTTCCTTCTTTCATTCTCAAGATTGCTTTGGCTATTCGGGGTCTTTTGTGTTTCCATACAAATTGTGAAATTTTTTGTTCTAGTTCTGTGAAAAATGCCAGTGGTAGTTTGATAGGGATTGCATTGAATCTATAGATTGCTTTGGGTAGTAGAGTCATTTTCACAATGTTGATTCTTCCAATCCAAGAACATGGTATATCTCTCCATCTATTTATATCATCTTTAATTTCTTTCATCAGTGTCTTATAATTTTCTGCATACAGGTCTTTTGTCTCCTTAGGTAGGTTTATTCCTAGATATTTTATTCTTTTTGTTGCAATGGTAAATGGGAGTGTTTTCTTGATTTCACTTTCAGATTTTTCATCATTAGTATATAGGAATGCCAGAGATTTCTGTGCATTAATTTTGTATCCTGCCACTTTACCAAATTCATTGATTAGCTCTAGTAGTTTTCTGGTAGCATCTTTAGGGTTCTCTATGTATAGGATCATGTCATCTGCAAACAGTGACAGCTTTACTTCTTCTTTTCCAATTTGGATTCCTTTTATTTCCTTTTCTTCTCTGATTGCTGTGGCTAAAACTTCCAAAACAATGTTGAATAATAGTGGTGAGAGTGGGCAACCTTGTCTTGTTCCTGATCTTAGTGGAAATGCTTTCAGTTTTTCACCATTGAGGATGATGTTTGCTGTGGGCTTGTCATATATGGCCTTTATTATGTTGAGGAAAGTTCCCTCTATGCCTACTTTCTGCAGGGTTTTTATCATAAATGGGTGTTGAATTTTGTCAAAAGCTTTCTCTGCATCTATTGAGATGATCATATGGTTTTTCTCCTTCAATTTGTTAATATGGTTTATCACATTGATAGATTTGCGTATATTGAAGAATCCTTGCATTCCTGGAATAAACCCCACTTGATCATGGTGTATGATCCTTTTAATGTGCTGTTGGATTCTGTTTGCTAGTATTTTGTTGAGGATTTTTGCATCTATGTTCATCAGTGATATTGGCCTGTAGTTTTCTTTCTTTGTGACATCCTTGTCTGGTTTTGGTACCAAGGTGATGGTGGCCTCATAGAAGGAGTTAGGGAGTGGTCCTCCCTCTGCTATATTTTGGAAGAGTTTGAGAAGGATAGGTGTTAGCTCTTCTCTAAATGTTTGATAGAATTCGCCTGTGAAGCCATCTGGTCCTGGGCTTTTCTTTGTTGGAAGATTTTTAATCACAGTTTCAATTTCAGTGCTTGTGATTGGTCTGTTCATATTTTCTATTTCTTCCTGATTCAGTCT
The DNA here is from genome assembly GCF_937001465.1 of Orcinus orca. Classification (NCBI taxonomy): domain Eukaryota; kingdom Metazoa; phylum Chordata; class Mammalia; order Artiodactyla; family Delphinidae; genus Orcinus; species Orcinus orca. Next base: position 10,004,933 of record NC_064563.1, read on the forward strand.
TGGCAGGTTGTGCATTTCTAAGAATTTGTCCATTTCTTCCAGATTGTCCATTTTATTGGCATAGAGTTGCTTGTTGTAATCTCTCATGATCTCTTTTATCTCTGCAGTGTCAGTTGTTACCTCTCCTTTTTCATTTCTAGTTCTATTGATTTGAGTCTTCTCCCTTTTTTTCTTAATGAGTCTGGCTAGTGGTTTATCTATTTTGTTTATCTTCTCAAAGAACCAGCTTTTAGTTTTATTGATCTTTGCTATTGTTTCCTTCATTTCTTTTTCATTTATTTCTGATCTGATTTTTATGATTTCTTTCCTTCTGCTAGCTTTGGGGTTTTTTTGTTCTTCTTTCTCTAATTGCTTGAGGTGCAAGGTTAGGTTGTTTATTCGAGATGTTTCCTGCTTCTTAAGGTGGGCTTGTATTGCTATAAACTTCCCCCTTAGAACTGCTTTTGCTGCATCCCACAGGTTTTGGGTCATTGTGTCTCCATTGTCATTTGTTTCTAGGTATTTTTTGATTTCCTCTTTGATTTCTTCAGTGATCTCTTCATTATTAAGTAGTGTATTGTTTAGCCTCCATGTGTTTGTATTTTTTACAGATCTTTTCCTGTAATTGATATCTAGTCTCATAGCATTGTGGTTGGAAAAGATACTTGATACAATTTCAATTTTCTTAAATTTACCAAGGCTTGATTTGTGACCCAAGATATGATCTATCCTGGAGAATGTTCCATGAGCACTTGAGAAAAATGTGTATTCTGTTGTTTTTGGATGGAGTGTCCTATAAATATCAATTAAGTCCATCTTGTTTAATGTATCATTTAAAGCTTGTGTTTCCTTATTTATTTTCATTTTGGATGATCTGTCCATGGGTGAAAGTGGGGTGTTTAAGTCCCCTACTATGAATGTGTTACTGTCGATTTCCCCTTTTATGGCTGTTAGTATTTGCCTTATGTATTGAGATGCTCCTATGTTGGGTGCATAAATATTTACAATTGTTATATCTTCTTCTTGGATCGATCCCTTGATCATTATGTAGTGTCCTTCTTTGTCTCTTTTAATAGTCCTTATTTTAAAGTCTATTTTGTCTGATATGAGAATTGCTACTCCAGCTTTCTTTTGGCTTCCATTTGCATGGAATATCTTTTTCCATCCCCTTACTTTCAGTCTGTATGTGTCTCTAGGTCTGAAGTGGGTCTCTTGTAGACAGCATATATAAGGGTCTTGTTTTTGTATCCATTCAGCTAATCTGTGTCTTTTGGAGGGAGCATTTAGTCCATTTACATTTAAGGTAATTATCGATATGTATGTTCCTATTCCCATTTTCTAAATTGTTTTGGGTTCGTTATTATAGGTCTTTTCCTTCTCTTGTGTTTCTTGCCTAGAGAAGATCCTTTAGCATTTGTTGTAAAGCTGGTTTGGTGGTGCTGAACTCTCTCAGCTTTTGCTTGTCTGTAAAGGTTTTAATTTCTCCATCAAATCTGAATGAGATCCTTGCTGGGTAGAGTAGTCTTGGCTGCATGTTTTTCTCCTTCATCACTTTCAGTATGTCCTGCCACTCCCTTCTGGCTTGTAGGGTTTCTGCTGAGAGATCAGCTGTTAACCTTATGGGGATTCCCTTATGTGTTATTTGTTGTTTTTCCCTTGCTGCTTTTAATATGCTTTCTTTGTATTTAATTTTTGACAGTTTGATTAATATGTGTCTTGGCGTATTTCTCCTTGTATTTATCTTGTATGGGACTCTCTGTGCTTCCTGGACTTGATCAACTATTTCCTTTCCCATATTAGGGAAGTTTTCAACTATAATCTCTTCAAATATTTTCTCAGTCCCTTTCTTTTTCTCTTCTTCTTCTGGAACCCCTATAATTCGAATGTTGGTGCGTTTAATGTTGTCCCAGAGGTCTCTGAGACTGTCCTCAGTTCTTTTCATTCTTTTTTCTTTATTCTGCTCTGCAGTAGTTATTTCCACTATTTTATCTTCCAGGTCACTTATCCGTTCTTCTGCCTCAGTTATTCTGCTATTGATCCCATCTAGAGTACTTTTAATTTCATTTATTGTGTTGTTCATCATTGCTTGTTTCATCTTTAGTTCTTCTAGGTCCTTGTTAACTGATTCTTGCATTTTGTCCAATCTATTGTCCATTCTATCTCCAAGATTTCGGATCAACCTTACTATCATTATTCTGAATTCTCTTTCAGGTAGACTGCCTATTTCCTCTTCATTTGTTAGGTCTGGTGCATTTTTATCTTGCTCCTTTATCTGCTGTGTGTTTTTCTGTCTTCTCATTTTGCTTATCTTACTGTGTTTGGGGTCTCCTTTTTGCAGGCTGCAGGTTTGTAGTTCCTCCTGTTTTTGATGTCTGTCTCCAGTGGCTAAGGTTGGTTCAGTGGGTTGTGTAGGTTTCCTGGTGGAGGGGGCTAGTGCCTGTGTTGTGGTGGATGAGGCTGGATCTTGTCTCTCTAGTGGGCAGGTTCACGTCTGGTGGTGTGTTTGGGGGTGTCTGTGGCCTTATTATGATTTTAGGCAGCCTCTCTGCTAATGGGTGGGGTTGTGTTCCTGTTTTGCTAGTTGTTTGGCATAGGTTTTCCAGCACTGTGGCTTGCTGGTCGTTGAGTGAAGCTGGGTGCTGGTGTTAAGATGGAGGTCTCTGGGAGATTTTCGCCGTTTGATATTATGTGGAGCTGGGAGGTCTCTTGTTGATCAGTGTCCTGAAGTTGGCTGTCCTACCTCAGAGGCAGAGCCCTGCCTCCTGGCTGGAGCACCAAAAGCTTTTCATCCACAGGCTCAGGATAAAAGGGAGAAAAAGTAGAGGGAATTAGTAGAAGTATGAGGAAAGAAAGAAGGAAAGGAGGGTAGGAAGGAAGGAAGAAAGAAAGAAGCAAAGAAGGAAAGAAGGCAAGAAGGAAAGAAAGGAGGGAGGGAGGGAGGGAGGAAGGAAGGAAGGAGGGAAAGAAGGAAAAAAGACAGAAAGAAAGAAGATACAGTAAAAATAAAATAAAGTATAATAAAGTTATTGAATTAAAAACTTCTTATTTAGGAAAAAAAAAAAAAAAAAAGGGACGGAAAGAACCTTAGGACAAATGTTGGAAGCAAAGCTATGCAGACAAAATCTTACACAGAAGCATACACATACACCCTCACTAAAAGAGGTAAATGGGGAAAAATCCTAAATCTTGCTGTCAGAGACCACCTCCTCAATTTGGGATGATTCGTTGTCTAAAGGAGGGAAGGAAGGACGGAAAGAAAGAAAGAAAGAATGAAGGTAAAGTATAATAAGGTTATTAAAATTAATTATTAAGAAAAAAAATAAAAAAAAAACATGGACGGATAGAACCCTAGGACAAATGGTGGAAGCAAGACTATACAGACAAGATCTCACACAGAAGCATACACATACACATTCACAAAAAGAGGAAAGGGGAAAAAATCATAGATCTTGCTCCTAAAGTCCACTTCCTTAATTTGGGATGATTGGTTGTCTATTCAGGTATTCCACAGATGCAGGGTACATCAAGTTGATTGTAGAGCTTTAATCCGCTGCTTCTGAGGCTGCTGGGAGAGATTTCCCTTTCTCTTCTTTGTTCTCACAGCTCCCAGGGCTAAGCTTTGGATTTGGCCCTGCCACTGCGTGTAGATCGCTGGAGGGCGTCTGTTTTTTGCTCAGACAGGATGGAGTTAAAAGAGCCGCTGATTGGGGGCTCTGGCGCACTCAGGCCGGCGGGGACGGAGGGGCACAGAGTGCGGGGCGGGCCTGCGGTGGCAAAGGCCGGCGTGACTTTGCACCAGCCTGAGGCGCGCTGTGCGCTCTCCCGGGGAAGTTGTCCCTGGATCCCGGGAACCCGGCAGTGGCGGGCTGCACAGGCTCCGCGGAAGAGGGGTGTCAAGGTATTCATATTTAAGTTGGCCATTGAAATCTATTTTTAAAGATCACTCTAAACTATACATCACAAACTCTGAATTGTGCTGAGAATTAAAGACACTGAAATTACATTTTGAGTCTGATCATCAGCTCAGATGAATACATTATATATATATATATATATAGTGACCCTACCATTATCTTTGGTATAAAGTTATAAGAGATATGCAATGAATATTCCTCATTAATAAATAATTCTCACTAATGTTTACCAATAATTTCCAATCTCAAGCACCTATGAAAATATCACTTTATTAAAACTCCAAGCTCATGGGCCTTGTTCTGTTCTACAAATGAGACAACAATGTCTCCAAGAACTGAAAGGTCTTAACAGTGAAAACAAGTCATATCGCTAGAACTGACACTTCAAAGCCTGGAGCCTAAACCACCCAAAAAATGCTTACTGAGCCACTGTGGCTACCAGTCTAAACAGGAAAGTTTGATAAGTATCCATTCTCACTCTTTTTCTTTTTTCAGACCCTTAAGGACTTTCTTTCTGCAGACTCAGTCGACTACTAGGATCCTATGCAAATAAATAAGTACCAGATACCATTGGTTATCTACTCAATTTTCATTTTCCCTTGTTCCTTGCTATCAGTTTCCTATTTTGTTCCTGTAGACCAGGACTTCAGACCTGGTGGATAACTTTTGATTGGCCTAAACCAATGAAGATAATTCACTTCATTTTGCTAATCATTGGTCTAGGTGAAGGCATGTGATACAATTCTGGTCAATGAGATGTAAGAGGAGTTATGTTTCTGGGTTCTGGAAGTGTTTGCCTCCTCAATAAAAAAGCATTGAGAGTAGAAAGACCATTTGCCCCCCACCTCTCTCCATCCCTCTGGGGACATGATTATTTTGATCTTCAGCAGCCATTTTCAACCATATGAAAAAAAAAAATCAGAAATATGATGAGGATAGCAGTACAACAAAAATCAGAAAGTCATAGATCTTTTATGACATCTCTAGAATGAGCTACCAACCCTGGAATTTATACCGCCAAACTTTCTGTTATGCTTAACCATTAATTGACTTTATACTTGAAGCTATTGTCAGCTATAGCTTGCAGTGAAGAGCAATCCTAATACTCTTTGTAAAGCACCTTGCATAGCGGAGGCACTCAACAGATTTTAATTTAAATAAAATTAATAGGCAATCCAAAGATCACTAGGCTCAGAGGCACATTGTAGAGCTCAGCTTTAGTCTAGCTGAAGAGTATGTCTGGGATAGGGACCCAAGTCCCAAAGGCCAGCATCCTTCGCGTAACACCAGCTTGCTCATTACCTATATCAGGGTGTTGGCTTTTGTTTTTAGATTTGTTCTTCAAGTGGTTGGATGCATGCCTTGAAACAGCCCAGGTTGCTGAGTTCCTGCAAGCTCCGCCCCCCCCTTCTACATGACTGGACACTCTTCATCAGACTAATTTTCACTCCTCTGAGCATCGCTATGTACCATCATTCACCACTACATCTTCTCTTCCTGCTTCTTTCTATGGCCTTAAGAACAACCATGTTGGAGTGGAATAAACCGGAGCCTAGCAGGGTAAGAGAAATGGGAAAGGAACAGAGGCCTGAATAGTCCATCAGCTGGCTAATCCATCTGTGAATAGTTCATAAACTGACTAATCTGACCCTACCATCCTGCCTATATATCTAGTAAAAAAGAAAAAAAAAAAAAAAAAAAAGAAAGGAGCCTTCAGGCAGCTAGTCTTTTCACTTCTTCCAACGAGTTCCAATATCTCAGGGCAAAGCCAAGAACTGTTCCCACCACCACCACATCCACGGGGCATGGAAGAGACAGACATTCAGTTATATGGTCTTCTCTGTGGTTTCACTGGTGACAGTAAAATACTTCAGGCAGAGGAAACAAACATCAAAGGATTCAAAGGAAATGAGGTCATCAGAATCAAGTCCCCAGTGTTCCCGGGAAGAGAATATTCATGGTTGAGAAAAAAGACACAAAAACAAAACATTTATTTAAAAATCTGATTCTAGATCTTCCTTCCTTCTCAAGGACAAAAGTATGCATTTCTCAGTCCCCTCTGTGGGCTCACAGAATAGAGATCCCAAGTCATAGAAAAGGAAAACAAGACTGCAACTTTTTGTTAACCTGGTTTGGAAAGATAGGTAAACACCAGTGTTATCTGTTATTGATGTGCTATCTGTCTTTGATATGGGAAGTCTATATAGGGAGAAAAAGGTTTGATCCATAGAATGTCCCCAGGTAGCTGATAATGGGACAGTGACATAAGTGAGATTTTTTTTTAAATTCGGTGAGATTGGGAATCAGGTAACCAGTATCCACATCAAAACTTTGAAGAGGAAGATCTCTGTCACTCCATGTCATTATCTGTTGAGTGTTTTTAACCTGAGATGTTTTCCCCCTTGAATGAGAAAGAAAAGTCTAATGGAATAAAAGCAGGTATGTCCTAAATGCTTTTAGCATTTATTCTTTCATTCTCCACACCTTCAATCTTTTGCTAAAGTTTCACCTCTCTGCTGGGCACAGGGGCTCATAGAAGAATCGGGCAAAGCCTCTGCCCACAAGAGTTTGCAGATTTGGGGACAAAATTATTCATCTAGAAGCCTTGAATTAATTATATCTGGGCACTACTACTTGCCTTAATAAAGCACATAGAATTCCGTAGAACGTGGCAGCCAGAAGAAAGCTTAGGGAGCTGTCCGTGAAGGGGAGAAAGAAGGTAAGGAAAAGTTTGAGTGGCCCATCGTCTGCTTTAACCTTCTCTGAATAATTAAAAGCCCGGCTAGTCCAAACTGGCCCCTCCAAACGAGAGCCCACCACTTAGTAGAGGTGCTCGATAATATTTATTAAAGGGATAAATGAGCCCTTTCTGTATTCAAATACATAAAAAGGCAACTCCATCTCTGAGAGGTGACAGTTCAGACGGTGAAGTCTCCCAATCTCTAGTTCATAGCTTTGTCAGACACAATGCCATACAAGGGAAAATAAACCTTTTATCATTGATCTAGACCTCTCTTTGTCATTCACGCTGGCGGCTCATCATTCTTTGACCCGCTTCATAAATTTTCATAGAGATTTTTTAAGTAAATATTTTACTGACACGTAACATGCAAACAGAAAAGTGCACAAATGGTAATGGTACAGCACAAAGGATTTTTGCCACGTAATCATACCTGGTTAACCAGCATCTGGATTAAGAAGCAGAGATTACTAGCACCCAGATTCCTCCCTCATGACTCTGCCTTTACCTGCTCCCCTTCCCCACTCCCACCAACACACACATACACACACAAAAGTAGCAGCTCTTCTGATTTTTATCACTATAGATTATTTCTGATTGTTTTTAGTTTTATATAAATAAATTATTAATGGGGTATCTTTTTGAAACTAGTTTCTTTCACTCAATATTATATTTGTGGGACTCTTTCCTGTGGTAGTATGTATTTATTACTGCCTCATATTCCACCTGGTGTATACACATACATTCATGTGCCCACCTAAATAACAATTTATTCATGCTTCTACCACTGAAGGATAGTTAGGTTACTCTCATTTTGAGCTCTTAAGAATGTAGCTGAAAAACCATTCTAATTCATATTTTTTGGTGCATATATGTACCTATTTCTCCTCAATATACACCAAGAAGTGAAATTGCTGGTTTAATTATAAGTATATGTTAAAATTTATTAGAAACTGACAGTTTTCCAAAGTGGTTTCACTAATTTACATTTCTATTAGCATAGAAATTAGAATGCTATTCTAATAGCATGCTATTAGAATGAGCATGCCAGTTTGTGCTTGCCAACACTTAGGATTGTCAGTTTTTGTTTTGGTTTGTTGTTTTTAGCCATTCTGGTGGATACATGGTATCCCACCATGGTTTTAATTTGCTTTCCCTGACGACAAATTGTATTGAACACTTTTTCATATGTATGTTGGGCCATTTCAATAGATAATTTCTTCTATAAAGTGTCTTCAAATATTTTGCTGTTTTTAAAATTGGGTTATTGCTCTTTTTTGTTGATGAATACAATTTCTTTATGTATTTGGGATATGAGTCCTTTGTCATACTTTTGCACTGCAACTTTGCGTTACCTTTTGACTTTCTTAATGATGTCTTCTAGTGAGCATAAATTCTTCATTTTAATGAAGTTCAGTGTATCAGTCTTCCTCCTTTACATTAGTCCTCATGTCCTGTTTAAGAAATCTTTGCCTACCCCAGACTCATGAAATCTTGTTGTGTGTTATTTTCTAGAACTGTGCCATCCATTAGGGTTGCCACTAGCCAGATGTGACTATTTAAAATTAGATGAATGAAAACTAAATAAAATTCAAAGCTAATTTCCTCAGTTGAACAAGCTGTATTTCAAGTGGTCAATAGCATTATGTGGCTAGTGGACAAGGACTTTTCCATCTTCATGGAAAGTTCTATTGGACAGCACTGGTCTAGAAGTTCTGCTGTTTTAACTTTCACATGGTTATCCACAATCCACCTGGAACTAATTTTTTTGTATAATGTGAGGTAGGGACATTTAATCTTTTATTGGACCCACTGATGGGATATTTGGCAATCAGGATTGTTTGCCTGAGAATAGAAATACACTTTCATTGTGTTACACCACTGAGATTTTAGTGTTTGTTTTAGCAGCTAGTGTTGCTTACATTAATAAATAGAATCTACAATGTCACTGATCTCCATCTTCCACCACCTCTTTTTTTTTTTTTTTTTTTGAGGAGGACCATTTTTAAAGTCTTTATTGAATTTGTTACAGTATTGCTCCTGTTCTTTGTTTTGGCCTTTTGGCCATGAGACATATGGGATCCTAGACCCCCAACCAGGGATCAAACTCGCACCCTCTGCATTGGAAGGCGAAGTCTTAGCCACAGGACCACCAGGGAAGTCCCTTCCACCCTTTCTTAACCTTAGGTTTCAGTGCATGCTTTCTTTTGGGTTAGGACTTCTAATTCCTATCCTACTTTTTCTTCCTTCTCACCAATTCAATTTAGATGTCTTGGGACCCAATTTGTAGAACTCCCTCCCTTCTTTCGATCATTGAAATGAGGGGCACATATATTGATACACACACAGGATAAGATATTCTTTATTGAGCATCTGCCATGTTTGAATTGCTCTTCACCAATGTCTAACTCTTCCTCACCAGATTTCATAAGAATACTATCCCACACCTCCCTAATCTGATTGGTTCCACCAGAATATAACCTGATCATTGTGGACATGTTCATGCTTCCCACGGACTTTACAGGTTGGAGAACAAGTCCAAGACCTGCCTCTCATAGATACCTCTTTAATCAAAAGCTGCCATGAACTAAAGGCTTACCGTGCAGTATATAAAATGGGGAACCCTATGGAAAGAGAAGTCCCATATCCCTTGAGGGGGCTGGATCAGACGCCTCAGGAGGGTAGAGGCTGGTCACTTGGGCCAATGCTAGGGCAGAGCTCTGGGGGTTCTTTGGAGCCCAATAATTACATGAAGTTGACACTAGCAGTTGGATCACAAATGCAAGGCAAAGGAGAGGTGTTGTCAGTCAAATATGGAAAGCTAAATTTATCTTCCGTTGTCCTAGGTTGAGTTCTCCAGAAGTAGTAATTCAGAAACAGCCCATGAAGGAGCCAAAGAGTCCAGCCTTTGTTTTTACTGGGTGATCCTGAGCATGACTGAGTTTGTCTGGGCTACAGGTACAGAATCAGAACAGACTAATTGGATGATTTGATCTGTGTGACTACATTATGTAAATTCCCAAGTAATTGTGCTTCTGCATGAGAGTTCTACAATCTAACAACCACATCCTTCCTTCATTCTCAAATGTTTTTGCATATCACCATGGGTCAGACATTGCCTGAAGAAATGAACGAGACTGACATTGTCTCCACCTTCATGGACTTACAATTTAGTAGGAAGAAATGAAAGTTCAGAGAGGTAAAGGAACTTGCCTTAAGCTACATAGCTAGAGAGAGGCAGAGCTAGCATCTCAACCCAGGTAACCAGATCCCACACCAGGTACTTTTAATCTAGTTGTCTCCCTGAAGATGTCAACAATCAAGTCATGCATGGCAATATAGAAGAAATGGCCACATTTTTCTCCCTCCCTAAAAAGCCTTCTTGGGAAGGTGGGAGAGAAAAGTCAAATGAATTTAATTATTTTTTTAGCAATTTTGAGAGAGGTGTTACTTTTCCATTAAAACACAATTATAAAAACTGAGCAAAAATTTTAAATCAAATTCAACTTTTGTGTAGAGAGCACCAGACCAAAAGACCGTCCTTTCCCTTTTATAAACAACTTTTGCACGATGTGAAAAGACTTGGTGATAAGTGTATAATTTTACTGATCCTTTAGAAGCAGCTGAAATGTAGAAAAAACAGAGAGCTGGCTTAGAACAGATCCCCTGCCTTGGCTTCAGCTGCCTAAATGTGGTCATTTCAAGAGAGATTCCCAAAATTAATTATGTTTTCCTGTAAAATGTAGCATTAATTGTAAGTGTAGAGTATTAAAATGGAATGTATAATACACTACTCAGATGGTTTGTTGTTGTTTTATTCCAAATAAGTGTACTGCACATGATGTCCCTGTAATCGTATTAATTATTTATCACTCTATGTGGAGAAAATATCAGTTATAATAAAGTGTAAAAGGGTTATTAGCATTTCTGAACAATAAATAAAGTGAAAGTTTTTAGATCAATATGATGAATATATTAAGTTAAAATTCTTTTTTGCCATAACAGTTGATAGGATTTTATGGACCAATCTCGTGAAAGTGTTACGAAGATTTAAAAAGAAATATATTAAATAAAAATAAAATCTATTAAAGAAGGTAATTTTAAATATTTGATAATATAATTAAGTCTTATTAATGTAACATTCTTTATTTTTCAGCTTAAAAATGCACAGGATTGTCACATCTTTTAATCAGACACCATGCTTGTTGTAATTATTTGTTATGTATTTTCATTAACGTTTGATGAATATTAACTGTTCGAGATAAAAAAATATTTTTTTTTTAGCTATGATGACTAACGGGGGCTACTTCACAGCTAGCAGATAGAGAGCCTGAAAGGAAATGGGGGAGCTGTACCCCCAGCTCTCCTGGGCCAAGGGCAGGACACCATCAAAAAGGCCTTAAAGTTTCACCTTCTGCTTCCAAATGTACAGGACCATGGCTTTGCCATGCCTGGGAAAGCCAGTCTTACCATCATCTGAGAAGCACAGGGTTCAGAGCAGAATAGCACTGGATTCAAACTCAGCTTCTGATCCTTACCCTCTTTTATTTTGGGGCAAGTTGCTAACACCCGGAGCCTCAGTTTCTTGATCTATAAAATGAGAATCATAACACCTTTTTTTGCAGGTTAGCTGTGAGAATAAGAAAGAGTAAATATATAGCTCCTGACTCAGAGGAGATGCTGAATAAGGAAAAAAAAAAATAATTTGATGCTCGAGTACTTAAAATGATGGGAAAGAAGGCATTAGTGTGGGTTCTGATTCAGTTTAGCTGAAGAAAGAAGAAAGTAATATTGTATATCCGATGACACAGTTCTTTTTCAAAGAGCATGCATTAAAAATGAGTGAGAACCCGTATGCTATATCATTAGGAAAATTAAAAGACAAGCCACAGACTGGAAGAAAATATTTGCAAATCATATTTCTGATAAATGACTGTATTCAGAATATATCAAGAACTCTTACAACTCAATAAGGAGACAAAACCTTAATTAAAAAGTAGGCAAAATGTTTGAATAGACGTTTCAACAAAGGAGACACACAAATGGCCAAAATACATGTGGAAACATGCACAGCAGCATCATTAAGAAAATGCTAATTAAAACCACATTGAGTCTTTTATACCCACACTGCACACTAAAACAACTAGCAAAAAGAATGACAATACCCAGTGTTGGTGAGGATGTGGAGAAATTGGAAACCTCATGTATTTCTGGAGGGAATGTTAAATGGTGCAGCCACTTTGGAAAACAGTTTGGCAATTTGTTGAAACTCACCATATGACCCAGCAATTCCACTCCTAGGAATCTACCCAAGAGAATTCTACCTGTCCTCCTCCAATTGCAGCATCTGTCATCGTACCTTTAGTGTTTTTTCACATCTATTCACTCCAAATTCCCTAGAGCCCCAGAGAAAGAGGTTTAAAAAAAGGGGTGGATTTACATACTAATGACAAATAAGAAGACTTCAATGAAGAGCTAAGACAGTTTCAACCCATCAGCTAAATTATTTCCAATTTACTGTCCCTTCATATGTCAAATCTGTTTAAGGATTAAATTACAGAATTTCCCCCTTTTACAGGCACAATGAATGTTCCACACCCAAGAGAATACACAGGAAACTTAACATCTATTGATCATGATACAATACAGAGATAAGTGAGGTCGTGACCTTGACACTAGTCTAAAGGGATGAACTGTCTTTCTGGCTAACTGCATGTTGAACTTTTGGTAAACTCCATATTTAAATGATAGCGAGCTTAGTGCTTTAAACTTCATAAGTGCCTTAACTTTCATAATTTATTTCTCAAAAAAATTGTACAAATAAAGTTACTTAACTGAGCTTTAGGTTACTCATTAAGAAAAAAGCACATGCCAGAAAGTTCAGTGTTAAGCCTTGGTTGTTTGTGTTTGTCATTAGAAATTGTGTAGGTTTCATTAAATGAATTGATACGTGTAAGAAAAATGTGTATGCATTGTATACAAGGGGGGAGGGAGTGGAAGGAGGTAAGTGTTGTCTTATCATTGACACCTTTGTACAACGTGTATCACAGCTTTCCAAGAACCTTCACACTGAATCAAATTTACAATACAGTCCCCAAATCTAACTTTGGTTCAAGGGACTTACCAGCGAATGAGAAAATGAGTTAGCAGCTAATACTTTCTGATACCAATAAAGATGGTGTACCAGGGGAGTACAGAAGGTGATAAATGCTACCCAGATAAAAGAGAGAGACATATTAAGACTGCCTGCCTCATCTTTGAAATGTTGCAATGGTATGATTCTCTATCTGTGAGCATAATTCTACTAATAGCCTCCGTATCAAAAGATATTTCTACCCCCTGAATATCTGTGAAAGACCTCATGGGAGGAAAACATAAAGATGGAGTGAGGAGAGAAAGAATAGCAACAGACCCTGAACAGAGGCAAACCGAACTACATCCTGCCAATATTGTTTACACAAAACACAGTGGCACTGGATCATTTTTTAAAGACTTGGTTTTGTCTCCTTTTTAATTATGAAGGATAAAATAAAATTGAATGACTGAGAGGAATAAATAGATAATGATGTATCAAGGGTTTTTATATAGAAGCTCCTTATTAAAATGACTGTCTCCTTCAACTGTTTAATCTAATTTCTGCAAGGCAGGTTTTCACTTGTTCTGCTCATATAAATGCACAGGTATTAGAGGTATTATTAAGACGCTATGTAGTTCACACCCAGAGCTCGAAGAACTACTTTAACCCTTTAAGTGCTCAGTGCATCAACTCTCCACTGTTGGTGTTCTATTTTTTCTCTTTCTATTTCCTCCCTTCCAGGGAAACTTACAATATCTGGCTGACTTCTGGACTGTATTTTAACACTATGTATAAGGCTTACTTGTAATCTCCTCGATGTAATATGTAATTCCAATCCATAACAGATCTTTATTTTAGCACCCTCTCTAACCAGTGTATTGGTCTAGGTTTTAGAGAATACAAGAAAGTTCATTCTTAGTTTCCGTCTTCAGGATACTTAGAGCCACAGGTCTATGATTAAAAAACTCATCCCACCCAATTTCTCAGTATATCAAGCAACCATACAATTTATTGTCCAAACCAGGACATTTTAAAAGTGAAAGCAGATACTATTAATTACACAAGGACAACAGGCATACACTGGAGTGTCTTGTACAAACCTGGACAAATGGTCACCCTATTTATGGGTATACAGACCAAAAAATCTATAGAGGTTTAGAGGACAGAGATTTTCCCATTGGTTGGAACCCCCTTTCCAATCTTGATGTCTTTATTATATATATGACTCCTGAGTCATAAAGTTTCCAGATGGAGTCCTCAGTTCAATAAACATGGATTGTGTGTGGGGTTATAATATTTTGTAGAGGACATCATGTGAGGTCAGGTACACAGGTTTAATTTGAAACTCAAACAAATTGCTTTCACTGTTTTTCATGAGGATTTTGTTTATCCTCACTTCATGTTGTCCTTCTTCCAGTTATGTCTTTCCTTGACATTTTCTTCAGGGTCCCAATCAGATACTTCTCTTACACAAAGCATTTTCTTGCTGGCTAAAACAACTTTTCCCCATGCGGTGCTGAATCTGCACCTTCACTTGGTGGTCTTATCCCGTTCCATCTTTGAATACAGTTATTTACTAGTGGATGTATCACCCTTCTTAAACTTCAGTTTCCACATCATGGTAGCCAACCTCCAAATGGCACCAGTATTCACACCTCTTGTATAGTTCTTTCCTCACCAGACACACACTAAATAGAGCTGACATGTGGAACCAATGAGATATTTCAGAAATAGCAGACTGTGACTTCCCAGACTAGGTCATAAAAGGCACTGAAGCTTCCTTCCTACTCTCTGTTGGATCACTGGCTCTGGGAGAAGCCAGGTGCCATGTCATGAGGACAGTCAAACATCCCTATGGAGAAGCCCATATGTGGTAGAAATGAAGCCTCCTGAAAACTTGTCAAGAGTATCGTGAGCCACCCTGGAAGTAGATCTAACTTCACTTATGCCTTCAGATGGCTGTAGCCACAGCAGACATTCTGACTGCAAACTCGTGAGAGATCCTGAACCAGAAGTACCATCAACAAAGCCACTCCTGAATATCTGACCCACAGAAACTGTGAGATAATCAATGTTTATTTAAGGCACTGAGTTTGGGGGTAATTTGTTATTCAGCAATAGATAACTAATATGACAGCTGAAAATATTTAGATATCTGCCTAGCATCAAACATGGTCTCCAGCAGAGTGGACATGTTATAAATATTTGTTGGATTGGATTGAGTTGAACAGATTTATGCTCTAGAGTTGAGCACTCAGTTTATACATGACAAAGCCTCTTAGGAGAGCAGACACTTTCCTGACCTGACACGCCCTGGGTGAGCTTTCAGGGACAATCCACTCATGTAGGAGTAGATATTAATACCTAATAATAGCTAAGATTTTTAAAACAGTTCTTAGATGTAAAACATTGTGAAACATATTAGTCTCACTTTATCTTCGCAAAATCCCTATGAGTTAGATATTACTGTCCCCACTTGACAATGAGAAAATTGAGACAAATTATAATCGGTACCCTGCCCATGACCACCTAGCCTAACAAACAGTGAGACTAGGAGTTGAACTCGAACAAAGACTTCAAAGATCATGCCCCTAACATTACATCATCTTGCCTATCAGAAAAACCAATCAATCAGTCAGACCTCTGAATTGTCCTAGTAACAATCTCATAGTAACGTTTCTTAACTTTTGGGGCATTGTCGATAAACCAAACTCTAGACAAGTTGTTCTCAAAGTGTGGAGTCCAGACCAGCAGCATCAACATAATTTGGTTGTTAGAAATGCAAGTTCCTAATGGAAAACAATATAAAAAAGAATGTGTGTGTATGTGTGTGTGTGTGTGTGTGTGTGTGTGTGTGTGTGTGTGTGTGTGTGTGTATATATATATATATATATATATACAAAAAAGTGAATCACTTTCCTGTACAGCAGAAATTAACACAGCATTGTAAATCAACTATACATCAATAAGAAAATAAAATAAACCAAAGTAAATAAAAGAAACGTAATTTGCCAAGCCCATCCCTTATCCCCTGACTCAGAAACGTGGGGAGTGGGACCCAGCAATACTGTCTTAATAAACCCTCCAGGGGATTCTTAATACAGGCTCAACTTTGAGAATCACTGTCTAGATTGCCTGAATGTCAAAGGCTGCTGGACCTGTGAAAGAAAAGGGGAAACATGCAGCATGAGCCTGGCAATTTTATCCTGACTTTGGCCCTTCTCCGACTATTGCCCTGAATCAGTTATTTAACCCTTAATAAGCTGAGTGACTGGGCTGCTCAACCTGTGGGCAACTCGCACAAATTGGCAGGATGCCACTGAAAAATATATGCAAATAGGGGGTTTGAGCAAACTTTGATGACACTTTCTATATTCTTTGTTGAATTAGCAAAGCCTTTCAGCAGGTAAGGGACTGTCCCCAGCTCTGGGAATTCCCAAGTAAGAGATAGGACCCTTTCTACCTTGGAAAACCCAAGTCTTAGTGAGGCTGATAGAGTTCCTGAAGAGATTACTCACAAAGATTGGATCCAAAGGAGGCTCATCATAAAAACACAGACATGCATGCAAACACATATACACACACCCCTAAAAACCAACTCATTTAGAGGAGGAATTCTACTAAACCTTTGACTACATAGTGACATTGCTCTTTTATTTAAACAATAATCATAATTATTATAATATATATAACAAATATGCCCAACTTAATGGATTGTCACAATAAACTCTTGGTTTGAATTATGTGTGTTACATGGAAAATGATTACTTTTGAATACTTAATAAATCCTGGTTAAATTTAGATAAGCTTTGTTTGTATCTCTTTCCACACTTTCACATAGCTGTGGCTTTGTGTTTTTCTTCTCCAGTTACTGTGAATAACACACTCTCCTGCCTCATTCTTTATTTTTTTAATGAAAAAGAAAAAATTAAAAATTAAGTTAAAATGAAAAGCACTTCAATATGCAATTGAAAGATTGGAAACATAACAACACAAATTCTAGGAAATGCAAGGCTTTGCTTACACTGCACACACATTATTCTTTTGTTAATATTTAAATACTTAAAAGTACAGTATAAGCCAAAAATAACTCAAACATTATGACAATGTTTCAGTAACAAATACCACATCAGGGCTCCACTGAGAAACTTCCACAAAAGGCCCAGTGTCACTTGCTTTGCTTTTATTTATACCAAGCAAAATCAGAGAGGGCCAAACTCAAGTCACCCTGGAAACTTAGTGACAATTCATTGAGAAATATCATCTCTCCTAGTTAGGAGAGTAGGGTTGCTTTTGAGGCTGCCTCTTAAGAGTCATTGTTGTAGTGGGTATGAAATACCACTCAAGAATATACTCTAACCCAATGCTTCTAAACTTTTAAAGTACATAGGAATTGCCTGGGGTCTTGTGAATATGCAGATCCTAATTCTGTACATCTGGGGCAGGGCCTGAGCTTTTGTATTGCCAGCCAGCTTCCAAGTGATGTCAATGCTCCTGGTCCCTGGACCACACTTTGAGTAGCAAAACACTATTCCAGCTATTATCCCCAGGACAGACAACCTCTTCTCCAGGAAAAACCTGACAATGAGAAGGACCTCTCCTAAAATTACTTCTTCATTCTTAAAAGGCAAGATAAACCAGAAATTACTAGAGCTTATCGATGAATTGAGTAAAGTTGCAGGATGCAAACTGTACGGAAATCTGTTGCATTTCTGTACACTAACAACAAACATTCAGAAAGAGAAATTAAGGAAACAATCCCATTTACCATCACATCACAAAGAATAAAATACCTAGGAATAAACCTACCTACGGAGGTAAAAGACCTTTACTCCAAACACTATAAGATGCTGATGAAAAAAACTGAAGACAACACAAAGAGATGGAAAGATATACTATATTTGGCAGAATTAATATTGTTAAAATAACCGCACTACCCAAGGCAATCTATAGATTCAATGCAACCTCTATAAAAATACTAATGGCATTTTTCACAGATCTGGAAAAGATAATTTTTAAATTTATATGGAAACACAAAAGACCCCAAATAGCCAAAACAATCTTTAGAAAGAAGAAGAAAGCTGAAGGAATCACACTCCCTGACTTCAGACTATACTACAAAGCTACAGTAATCAAAACAATATGGTACTAGTACAAAAACAGACATAGAGATAAATGGAACAGGATGGAAAGCCCAGAAATAAACCCACGCACTTATGGTCAATTAATCTATGACAAAAGAGGCAAGAATATACAATGGAAAAAAGACAATCTCTTAAGTGGTGCTGTGGAAACTGGATAGCTAATGTAAAAGAATGAAATTGGAACATTTCTAATACCATATACAAAAATAAACTCAAAATAGGTTAAAAATCTAAATGTAAGACCAGTAACCATAAAACTCCTAAAGGAAAACATAGGCAAAACACTCTTTAACATAAATTGTAGCAATATTTTTTGGATCTGTCTCCTAAGACAAATGAAATAAAAGCAAATAAACTTAAAAGCTTTTGCACAGCAAAGGAAACCATCAACAAAATAAAAAGACAACCTACAGAATGGGAGAAAATATTTGCAAATGATATGACTGATAAGGGGTTAATAACCAAAATATATAAACAGCTCATACAACTCAACATCACAAAAACAAACAACCTGTTTTAAAAATGGGCAGAAGATCTGAACAGGTGTTTTTCCAAAGAAGAAATGCAGGTGGCTGACAGGTTCATGAGAAGATGCTCACATCATTAATCATCAAAGAAATGCAAATTAAAACCCCTACGAGACACCACCTCACACCTGTCAGAATGACCATCATCAAAAATAACAAAAATAACAAATGTTGGCGAGGATGTGAAGAATTTGGAACCCTCATATACTGTTGGAGGGAATGTAAATTGGTGAAGCCACTGTAGAAAACAGTATGGAGTTTTCTCAAAAAATTAAAAATAGAACTATGATACGACCCAGCAATTCCACTCCCAGCTGTATACCCCCCAAAAAAAACACCTATTCAAAAAGATACATGCACCCCAATGTTCATAGCAGCGTTATTTACAATTGCCAAGATATGGAAGCAACCAAAATGTCTATCAACAAATTAATGGATAAAGAAGATGTGGTATATATATATATATACAATGGAATATACTCAGCCATAAAAAAGAATGAAATTTTGCCATTTGCAACAACATGGATGGACTTGGAGGATATCATGATAAGTTAAATAAGTCAGACAGAGAAATACAAATTCTGTATGATATCACTTATATGTGGAATCTAAAAAATGTATCAGACTAGTGAATATAACAACAACAACAAAAAAAGCAGACTCACAGATACAGAGAAGAAACTAGTGGTTACCAGAAGGGAAAGGAAAGCAGGGAGGGGCAACATAGGGGTAGGGGTTTCAGAGGTACAAACTATTATGTATAAAATAAGCTACAAGGATATGTTGTACAACATGGGGAATATAGCCAGTATTTTATAACTGTAAATGGAGTATGAACTTTAAAAATTATGAATATTGTACACCTGTAAAGTATAATAAGGTACATTAACTATACTTCAAGTAAATAAAATAAAATAAAATAAAGGCAATATAAGATAATTCCATTATATTCCTCACTATTATTTTTAAAATTTGATATTAGGCCTTCATTTCTTGAGGGAAGACTCCCAGGCAATATAGTAGAGCTTATTTTCTGTGTAATCTTGGATAAGATTCCTAACTCTTTGAGCCTCATCCATTTAATTAATATTTAGTGAACTCCATCCAGGTTCCAGTCCATGTGCTATACCCTAGAGATAAAACTGGTGGACTCACAGTCTAGAGAGGATGCATTTGGAAGCAGGTGATTTCAGAGCCTGTGATAAATGCTTTCATAGCGATTAGCCCAGTAGGTCACAGAAGCCCAGAAAGGGAGCCGCTACCCATTGAGACAAATTTGGCAAATATGCATTCACCAAGTGAAAGGGAAGAACATTTCCATGTGCCTATTATAATATCAGTGGCTTTCAATGAATCATGACTCTCTGTGTCGCCACCCCTTTGCAATGTGATGCTGCTGCTTCTTCTATCAAGCAATAGAATCAACTTTTCCCCTGAATCTAAACTGTGACTTGCTCTGACCACTGAGATATGGCGGAAATGACATGCAGAAATTCTGGAGCTTTAAGAGACCTTTCAATTCCCATTCCTGCCTCTCGTAACACAGCCATCACATAAAGAAGCGTGGACTAGATGGCTGAAGGATAAGAGACCATGTGGAGAGACATCCCAACATTCTTGCCATCTTTACCAAGGCCACAACGTGTAGGTGGGGCCATTTTAGACACTCCAGTTCCAGCTGCCCATCAGAATGAATCCACGTAAGAAGGCCCAGGCAAGACTGGCAGAACACCCAGCCAACCCACAGAATCATGAGAGATAATAAATCATTGCTATTTTGAGTTACTAAGTGTTGGGATCGTTGGTTATACAGCAATAGATAACTGAAACACCAAGTGAATGAGAGAGAGAGAGAAGTGCATGGAGAAATTTCAAAAACTCAGTATGTCTGGACATTACTGTGTGAAAGGGCAGCAGTATGAATTGGGCTTGCTGAGGAAGGAAAGAAACAAGTCTGTGAAGGGCTTTGTAGAGTGTTTAAATCTTATTCTTAGGCAATTCAGAGCCATAGAAGTGATTAAAGAAGTTTGGAGGGGGGGATATTGTCAGATTACTCACTTGTAAAAGGGAATGTTAATACTAGTTTCTAACTCCTTCCAGCAGTTTTTAGTTTAGTGAAAATTCAATGAGATATAATGGTAAAAAACACCATGGTGGGGGGGAAGGTCTCTGCTGAGAGTCCGGATGATGATGGCAAAATAAGAGGTCCCTGAAGTTCCTTCCTCCCATGAACATTCTGAATATACAGCTACGCACAGGACAATTCCTTCTGAGAGAAATGCAGAAACTAGTTGAGTGACTCCTACCTATCGGGTGACTGAAAAAATACCCACATGAAAATAGGGAGGAAAGGCTGAGACACACTCTTGCCATAAATCCCACCCCAGTACGGTGCCAGCTATACTGCTGTGTAACAGTGTAGCAGCATTCAATGAGGAGGGAACCTTCAACCCCCAGGTTCTCCCTGAGGAGTGACACTCCCACACCTAGTGCCCCAACTTTTAAGGCTGCCACCCAAGGGATGGGCCCCCAAATCACATAGTTCAGAAAGCCAGCAGGACTTGCATTCACAAGTCCCACAGGAATAAGCAAAAAAAGAAGGAGTTCTTAACAGACATGTGAACACTTGCTTGCAGCTATTTCTATAGGGCTCAGCGCAGAAGCAGCAGGTGCAAACACCCATATCCCAGTTTCTCCCTGGAAGGAGTTTGACTACATGCTTCCAACTGCTACCTGGGAGTTCAGCTTCTAATCTGCCTGTGCTAACTGCAATCCTCCCCTTTGAGATGGATGGGTCTTGGCACACATTGAACTGCTAGGAGTCACCAAGAACAAAGACTGCAGCTTAGACAATCCCAAAGGTTTGAGAGACAACTAAGAACTAGAGCAGGGTTGAAGGATAAGGTTCATCTCCTACACAAGATCACTCCTTCAAGGCTGGGAGTGAAAATAATTTGACTTACAGAACACATTAAGCTGACCAATACATGTATTATGGGGATACCAGAAGGAAATGAAAGAATTAAATCACTGTAAATGTATATGCACCCAATATTAGAGCACCTAAATCTATAAAGCAAATATTAACAGTTTTGAAGGGAAAAATAGACAGCAATACAATAATAGTAGGATACTTCAATACTCCACTTTCAACAATAGATAGATCTTCTCAACATAAAATTAATAAGGGAAAACTGGACTTAAATTACACTGTAAACCAGATGGGCCTAACAGACATACAGAATATTTCATCCAAAAGCAGCAGAATACATATTCTTCTCAAGCACACATAAAACATTCTCTGGATTGTTCATATGGTAGGCCACAAAACAAGTCTAAATGAATTTAAGATGTTTGAAATCATACCAAGCATTGTTTCTAATCCCAACGGTATGAAACTTGAAATAAATTACAAAAGGAAAACTGAAAACTTTACAAATACGTGATAATTAAATAACATGCTTCTGAACAAACAATAAGTCAAAGAAAAACAAAAAGGAAAATTTTTAAATTACCTTGATACAAATGAAAATGGAAATACGACATACCAAAACTGAAATGCAGCAAAAGCAGTTCTAAGAGGGAAGTATATAGCAATAAATGCCTACATTAAGAAAAAAAAGAAAGATCTAAAATAAACAACCTAGCTATACACCTCAATGAACTAGAAAAAGAACAAACTAAGCCCAAAATTAGTAGAAGGAAGGAAATGAATTAAATAGAGCCTAGAAAGATAATAGTAAAGATCAGTAAAACTAAGAGATGGTTTTTAAAAAGACTAACAAAACTGACAAACTTTTAGCTAGACTAACTATGAAAAAAAGAGAGAAAACTCAAACAAATAAAATAAAAAATGAAAGACATTACAACTGATAACACAGAAATACTAACAATCATAACAAACTACTAGGAACAACTAAACACCAATAAATTAGATAACTTATAAGAAGTGAAAAAACTTGTAGAAACATACAACCTACCAACACTGAATTATGAAGAAAGAGAAAATCCAAACAAATTAATCACTGGTAAGAAAATTAAACCAGTAATCATAAACTTCTGAACAAAATCAGTTCAGAACCAGATGGCTCCACTTCAAACATTTAAAGAAGAACTAATACCAATACTCCTCAAACTCTTCCAAAAAATGGAATAGGAGGGAACACATCCAAATTCATTTTACAAGGCCTGTATTACCCTGATAGAAACCCAGACAAGGACATTACAAGAAAAGAAAATTACAGGCCAACAACATCCCTGATGAACATAGATGCAAAAATTCATCAACAAAATATTAACAAACCAAATTCAACAGCACATTGAAAGGATCATACACTATGATTAAGTGGAATTAATTCCTGGGATGCAAGGATGGCACAACATACATGAAGCAGTAAACATGATACACCATTATAACTAAATGAAGGATAAAAATCATATGACAATCTCAGTAGATGCAGAAGAAACATTTGACAAAATTTAACATCATTTGATGGTACAAATTCTCAATGAATTGGTTATGGAAGGAATCTACCTCAACATAATAAAGGCCATTTATGACAAGCCCACAGCTAACATCATACTCACTGGTGTTCCTCTACAATCAGGACCAAGACAAGGATGCCCACCCTCGCCACTCCTATTCAGCATAATACTAGAATCCTATACAGAGAAATTAGGCAAAAAAAAAAAAAGGAAATAAATAGGCATCCAAATTAGAAAGGAAGCAGTAAAATTTTCTCTGCAGATGACATGGTATTATATGGAGAAAACCCTGAAGACTCCAAAAATAAAACCCAAACCTGTTAGAACTAATAAATGAATTCAGTAGTGTACAGTTATAGGATACAGAATCAATACACAAAATCAATAGCGTTTCTATACACTAACAACAAACTTTCAGAACAAGAAATTAGAGAAACAATCTCATTTATAATAGCATCAAAAAGAATCAAATACTTAGGAATAAATTTAACCAAGGAGGTGGAAAAAAGCTATATGTTGAAACCAGAAGACATTAATGAAAGAAATTCATGAAGACACAAATAAATGCAAAGATATTTCACATTCAGGGATTGGAAGAATTAATATTGTTAAAATGTCCATACTGCTCAAAGCAGCCTACAGATTCAGTGCAATCCCTATCAAAATCTCAATCGTAGTTTTTACAGAAATAGAACCAAAAAAATCTACAATGTGTATGGAACCACAGAAGACTCTGAACAGCCAAAGCAATTTTGAGAAACAAAAACAAAATTGAAGGCATCACACTTCCTGATCTCAAACTACAAAGTTATAGTAATCAAAACAGTATGATATGGGCATAAAAACAGATATATTGTTCAGTGGAACAGAAAAGAGAATGCAGAGATAAACCCACACATGTGTAGTCAATTAATTTTTGACAAAGGAACCAGGAATTACAATAGGTAAAGCATAGTCTCCTCAATAAATGGTGCTGGGAAAACTGGATATCCGCACACAAAAGAATGAGACTGGACTCCCTATCTTAAGTGTAAGATACAAAAATTTTTCTGTACACAAAAATCAACTCAAAAGGGATTAAAGACTTGAATATAAGACCTGAAACCTTAAAACTCCTAGAAGAAAACCTAGGCAGTAATCTTGACGTTGGTCTCGGCAAAGATTTTTTTGATTTGATACCAAAAGCAAAAGCAACAAAAGCAAAAATAAGCAAGTGGGGCTACATCAAACTAAAAAGCTTCTGCATTGGAAAGGAAACCCTTAACAAAATGAAAAGGCAACCTACAGAATGGGAGAAAACATATGCAAACCACATGTCTGATAAGAAGTTATTATCCAAAATATACAAGGAACTCATTCAATTCAATAGCAAAAAAATAAATAAATAAATTTTAAAATGGGCAAAGGACCTGAATAGATATTTTTCCAAAGAAGATATACAAAGTGGCCAATAAGTACATGAAAAGGTGGTCAACGCCACTAATCATCAGGGAAATGAAGATCAAAACCACAATGAGTTATCATCTCAGAGCTATTAGGGTATTTATTTATTTATTTATTTATTTATTTTTCACTATGAAAATGCTTTAATGGTGGTACCTGTACAGCATGTGATGTCAGGACAAAAAGAAGAGCAAATACACACACATATTAGGGTATTTATTACCAAAAAGGCAAGAGAACAAATGCTGGAGAGGATGTGGAGAAAAGGGAACCCTCTTGCACTGTTGGTGGGAATGTAAACTGATACAGCTACTATGGAAACGATAAGGAGGTTCCTCAAAAGATTAAAAACAGAACTAACTTATGATTTAGAAATCCCACTTCTGGGTATATATATATATTCAGAGGAAACAAAAATCACTATCTTGAAGGGATATGTATTCCCATGTTTCCTGCAGAATTATTCACAACAGCCAAGGAATGGAAACAACTTAAGCGTCTGTTGATGGAAGAATGGATAAAGAAAATGTTACATACATATATGGAGAGAATTGTGCTACGTGAAATAAGCCAGACAGAGAAAATCAAATGCTGCATGAGATCACTTATATGTGGAATCTAAAAAAAAAGGAACAAATTTTTAAAAAATGATGGGACTCAATGAAACAGAGAATAGAATGAGTAGAAAGGTGGTTGCCAGGGGCTGGATGTGGGGGGAATAGGAAAGGGTTGGTAAAAGGGTACAAGCTTTAACTTAGAAGGTGAACAATGTCTGAGGATCTAATGTATAACATGGTCCCGATAGCTGATTACACTGTATTGTATAACTGAAATTTGGTAAGAGAGTAGAACTTAAGTGTTCTTATCAAGAGAAAAAATGTAAATATGTGAGGTGATGGACGTGTTAGTTAACTTGATGAGGGGAATCCTTTCACAAGGTATACATATACCGAATTATATCCTTGTACATTTTATGAATGTTACAATTTTATTTGTCAATTGTACCTCAATAAAACTGAAAAAAAAATACCATTAAGGGAGGAGTCATGATTCCCAGAGCTGGTAAAAATTTGGCCCTGCTTCTTTCTTCTTTCTCCACTCTTCTATGTCCCTTGCTGACTCAGTGTCCCCTATCCTAGCCTGTCAAGAATTTGAAGAGAGGGTAGCAGCTCTGGCAAGAAGATGAAGATGTATGTGACAGCAAGAAAAATGTGTAAGTGCCAAGGAAATGGATCTTGGAGGTCCCACCTGGGTACTTGCCACTGGCACGGGATTTTTCTCTTCTCATTTCTCATGAATTTTCTAAAAGAGAAGCCTATAACTTGGAGGATCACTTAATCTTGATCCTCCACAATAAATGCAGTTTGTCAACTAATAAATTTACCTTTGAGTGCAGTGACTCAGCCCTGGAGGACTTAAACTACCTCTACAGAAAAGAAAACTGTTCCCAGTATGTTCTCTGTCCCCTAATGCCTGGGGTGGTGTTGTAAAATCCAGTGCAGCTTTGGTAACAGAGCTCTGAGAAATTGAGGAGTTGCTTTCCCAAGAAGCTGAGGACCAAATATAAACAAAGTGTTGGGTTTTTTTTAATGTTTTCAGGAGTTTGGGAAGGTGTAGGGTTCAAGAACCAAAAGCCGGATTCCCTGTCTGTCCACCACGTGATCCCATCCTTGACTTAATAGAATACTATTCAGTCCCCATTTATAAGATACCATGTAAGATACATGCTATCAGCTTCTGATGATTCTTAAAATGCCATCATTGTCTGTCAGAAGAGTCTACTTACTCTGGAGACTATTCTGTCAGGGCACTAATACCTCCCAGTCCCATGGCCAATCTTTCCCAACACAGTTACTTACCTGGAAGATGACACCAGGGGAAAGTGCCCCCGGAATGTGTTCTCTTATACTCTCAAGGGTGTGTAAAATGCAGCTCGTGGGTTTAATTAGAATTAACTCAGAAAAATCTCATTTCCCCTGCCAACAAGAAACATTAAGTGGACCAAGTGATATTAGAATATAAAACTCAGAAGGAGAATTCTCTGCAGGCTGGACCATTCTGTGCAGATAAGATTATTCTTTGGGAAAAAAATGCTTGGCCTGGAGCCACTGGGGGAGCTTGACATGGCTCCTCCATATCACATTTATAAGCAGATTATACGGCCAAACTGAAAACAGAGAGAGATTTATGAAAGAGTGTGATGCCACGGAAGGCTTCCAAAGATTCGATGGAAGAAGGTTTTGTTCAGGGTGTTAGAGAAGAATATCTGTGTGTTGGAGGGTGGAGCTTTTTATAGCTGAATTTATGCAAAAGAGTATGAAGTTTCTTTTCCTACAACTAAGAGAACCCTATCCTTTTCCCCCAGTAGCTTTCTGTTCAAGCCCAAGCTTGGTAGAAAAGTGCTAATCTGGGGGTCCTGACTTATTGAAGGGCTGCATGATTGTAGGGTGTGTTGTAAGTAATTTGCTATTAATGCCACTTAGAGAATGGAAATGTGAGGTTGGTTTGTTTTTTAAATTCATATATATTGGAGCAAATCCAAAGTCACTGTAAGAATTAAGTCTAGGCACAATTGCATCTAGGGCTTGGGATTAAAGACAGCATAGGACACAACCAAGGGAATGCACAATTCTAGCCTGGACCACTCACTCTGTGCATCACATCAGGAAAAAGGTTAGAAACTTTTTGCCTAGTTCCAATAGATGCTGTGTACATTCTTGAAAGTCCCCATCTTTAGTTTATCCTTAAGATAAACTGATTCTCTTCCTACTCAAGGGGTGCATTCAGTCATATCTTCAGCAATCCTAGAGGTGTCACTGTATCAAAAGCCAGTCCAATAATTAATACCAATAAGGATGGTGTATGAAGCATAGAAAAAATTAATAATGACTGTACCTGTGATAGATAAACTCCACAGATCTCAAAAGCTGACTTCTCATTCACACAAAAGCCCAAGGCTGGAATTCAGCTGGCCGTCAACTCTGTATTCAGAGTTCTAGGTTTCTTCCAATTTGGGGCCCCATAGTCTTCAATACAAGGTCCTACAGAAGAGGAAAGAGAAAGCGAAAAAAGCACACCAATCCTTAACCACATCAGCCAGAAGGGACACTGTCATTTCCATTTCTATTCCATTCATCTAAATGCAAGGTGGCCTGGGAAATACAGACTCTGTCCAGGAAATGATCAGAAACAACTCTACACTGTGGATAGAGAACACACGTATTTGTGAGCCTCTCCCTATCTCTGCCATATGGGAAGAGAAGTCTCTGAATACTAAAGAAGATGAGGAAGCCAGACATTCCTTTTCTCAGCTTTCCTGAAAATCATAGGACCATGGTGAAGTTTAAATCAATCAGATGGACCTCAGCAGGATTCTGAATCTGGAACTGGCAGAGCAAGAAAGAAGAAAGAGGGAATTATTTCTAGCCACAGTGGCAGTGGCAGCCACATACATAGTGCCACTGGCAGCAGCCAGGGTACATCGCTGATGATGTCAGCGGTGGAAGCTGTGACCGCCCTCACTCAGTCGTGCTTTCACAAAACTGGGTCACAGGAATTATTTGGGTTGCACTTCTGACTGCATGGATGCCCTTTGTATCTGCCTATCTGAAAACTCATTTCTCTAATATTTTCAGAAATTCTATGAGCTCCCCAATTTTCTACCAAGAAATTCTTTTTCTGCTTACACCATAAGAGTTTCTGTTGCTTGCAGCTCAAAATCCCGACTGACATAATAATAAATGATGCTATTCTGCATGGAACGGTGTGGGGAGATGGAACATTAAAATAATGATATTGGTTTTATTAGGCCCCTCTTAAGATGACAACAAGTGAAAATCCAATTAAACGAAGCTCCAAAAACATTTCAAGAAATTGGCAGCAATTGTTGGAGTAAATGCCAAGTATTCCAAGGTGATTATATTGAGGGAGATTGTGCTGCTTGGATAGACATGTAAAAGGGGACACGTGGTGATAAGTTTTTAAATCATATGTGGCACATAATGATGGAAAGTTTACCCTGCACAAATGAGGCATATTAGATTAATGGTTTAAGAGTGATCAGCAAATGTAATCAGTATATGGGTACATATGGCTTTATAAATGTTCAGGTTTATATATTATTGCCTTTTCCTATATTGTATGTATTGCCTTTACAAATAAGTAAGGCTACGTGTCTGCAAAAAGTACACAGCACTCACAGAATGTTTCTCAATGTTTTTCATTTTTAGCTGTTGTATAATAAATAATTAATCTGCTGACAATGAGATAAAGTGTCATCTCTTCCATGAAGCCTCCTTCCTTCCTTCCTTTCTTTCTTTCTTCCTTCCTTCCTTTCTTTCTTTCTTTCTTTCTTTCTTTCTTTCTTTCTTTCTTTCTTTCTTTCTTTCTTTCTTTCTTTCTTTTCTTTCATTCTTTCCTTTACTGTTTTTTGGGGGGTTTAAGAAACATCACTGACATACTGATCTTTTTCTAAGAGTTAATGGTTAGGAAGTTCAAAGTTTTATTTGAAATCCACCTCTACCTTTACCCAATACGTGACCTTGTTCAAGTCACTTATCTATTCTGACTTCTGATTCATGGGAAGGGTACATAGTTAGATGCAGGTTTCACTTTGTTTTGTTTGAAGCTTGTGCAAGTACTGCTTACATACTTTAAATAATTAATTAACCAACTGCATAACTAAATCAAACTGAGCCATACAAAGACCAAATATAAGAATGTATAATGAACCAAGGATCTTGATTTATCCAGTACTGTGTAACTGAGACCTCCCTGCACGATAAACCATTGCAAAATGTTGTCAGGTAACCAAGTTAAATAAGTGACCTGTCCTCTTGGGAAAACAGAAGAATCAGTCGCTTACAAAGTGAATTCGCTAAACAGAGTTCCCATGTCTACTATTCATAGTACATGTATATTGAAAGAGTCTGCTTTCTATCCCAGATCTAAAGAGATCAACTGAGCACAAGGTAGTGACTTCAAATGTATCTGCTCTGTTCAGAAATGCACCATCCATTGTAAAACAAACGTTATTTAGAAGCTTCAATTTACTATCTGGAACAGAAATAGAATGGATGGTGTTAATTGAAGTATCTGAGTTGTCATTTTATGAATATTTTAGTTCCATTATAAATTACTCAGTTGTTCAGATATGTCAGCTTTCCTCCCCCCACCCTTCTAAGCCCTAGAACATCTCTAGTCTAGTAAATAATTAAACGGTTATCAGAAAAAGTCAAAAGGAATTTGACATGAGAATATCTCATGATAGATAGTGTTAA
This sequence comes from Orcinus orca, assembly GCF_937001465.1. Lineage (NCBI taxonomy): Eukaryota > Metazoa > Chordata > Mammalia > Artiodactyla > Delphinidae > Orcinus > Orcinus orca. Next base: position 10,034,520 of record NC_064563.1, read on the forward strand.
AGGTAGCCACAAATAACGTGTCTCTTAATTAACTACTCTAGAGGAATCACCTGCCAGGGCCTGTCAGTGAAGACTTGGTCTCAACCCCCTCTCCACTTGTGATGCCGTGGTGTGGTCAGAGCCACCATCTCATAATTCTCATGTGAGACAGGGGGCTCGAAAAGTCTTTGTTTGGAAGGCCACTTGCTTAGACTATGTGGGTCTCTGACTTCTACCCTCCTAAGTCTTCAAGACTTGGTCCAAAGACCATGCCGCTCATGAAAAAGCACAGCTATTAACTCTGCTAATCCCAGTTTGCCACTCTAGTCCTGCCCTCCAGGCAAGCTGAGCTAAAACAAGCCAGCAAAAAACTAAATAAAGATTTTTCCATATGTCAACAAAGGTGGCAAAAAACAAAAGAAGACAAGGACAGAAAAAATTCAGCCAAATGGGAAAGAACCCTGAGAGAAAAACCAACCAGTGATGGCTGAGAGAACTCAACTCTTTTATGTTCACAACTGTGAACATTCATAGACGAGTACTCATAAAATAAATTTTAAAAATAAAAATTTAAAAAGCATTCAAATAAATGAAGTGAAAATATGCTCTTAATAAACAAGTCTGCATTAATAAAAGCAAGTGGCTGGAAAGAATCCTGTGTCAGCTCTGATATACAACTGTTATATCGCAGAGAGCTTGAATTACTTTGCTAAAGATATTTTTTAATAAGATGCCCATTGGTCTGATTCTGGTGCTGTTGGAAAATAGCATAGGCAAGAGTTGTATATATATATCAGTATAAGCCAATGGTTTATCAAATCATTTAACAGCAACATGTTTTTGTGCAATGTTACAAATACGGTGAAAACAATAGTATAGATGAGAACTTCTTTTATCTATCAATAAGCAATATAAAAAGACAAACCACACAGTATCTACTGTCCTGTCTCATGGAAACCCCCTAAGAATACATTGAGTTAGAGACTATTTATTGAACATCCAGCAACTATTCTATGCAACCAATCATGGTTTTGAAATTAAGAAGTCTTTTTTCTCCACTTCAATAACGTAAACTTCATAAAGAATCAGAAAATCTTAATCTATGGACAAATGGATTTGAGCCAAAATTTAGAGTATTTTATACCCAGCCATTTTTATTTTAAGGTTTCATCTTTTGTTGCAATCAGAAAGAAGTTGTACATTGTTTGGGATTTGGATGTTATTACAATACTTCTATTGGCAATTTCAATTTTTTCTTTAATATTTTTTCTTTTTTATCTTGTATTTAAAGCTCTACTTTTCACTTTTTTTCACCAGTCATAAGTTTCTTTCGAGTCATATTGAGATTTTATTGACATATGACATACGTAAGTTTAAGGAGTACAATGTGATGATTTGATATACCTATATGTTGCAAAATGAATACCCAGTAAGGTTAGTTAACACCTCCATCCTCTCACATAATTACCATTCTGTGTGTGTGTGGTGATAACATTTAAAATCTACTCTCTTAACTTTCAAGTTTATAATAGAGTATTGTTAATTATAGTCACCATGCTGTACATTAGATCCCCAGGGTTTATTCAATTTATAGGTGGGAGTCTGTACCTTTAACCAACATCTTCCCATTTCCCCCATCCCTCCACCCCTGGTAACCACCATTCTATTGCCTGTTTATATGATTTTGGCTTTTTAAGACTCCACATATAGGTGAGTGCATACAATGTTTGTCTTTCTCTGTCTGGCTTTTTTCATCTTGTATAATGCCCTCAAGTTGCATCCACGTTGTTGCAAAAGGCAGGATTCCCTTCTTTTCTATGGCTGAGTAGTACTTCAGTAGTATACATACACCACAATTTCTTCATCCATTCATCTGTTGATGGACACTTAGTATTTTCCACTTTCTTGTGGGATTCGGTGACTGAGAATGATTCATTCTGACAAGAAGTTTGAGTAACAAGGAGAATCTGAGTTGGCACCAACACCCCAGTGCAAATAGATTAACAGCAGCCATATCTACCCACAGTGGACTCAGCCCGGGCTGCTCCCTATCTGTCTATGATGTCTTAGAAGTCAAGTTCCATGGAGGCTTTAACACACTGTCTTCTCTGCAGTCACATTCCCATTCAAAGTGTGTATCAAGCACATTAATGCTCTTTTCCCCGTGCTTGGTCCAATTAGACAGTGTTGCTCCAAACAATAAATGCTCATAAAAATGAGAAACATATTATATAGGAAGGTTATTATTGCCCTGTGGCCTAGAAATTAGATTGGTCCACACATGTTTCCAATAGAATCTTTAATTAAGATGCCTTTCTTATCAATGTGCTTTAGCAATTACTTGTATTGATGATGGGCCATTATTTTCCTGGCAAGGTAATAGAGAATCTCACTGGGGTGTCTTAACAAGTCACTTCTAGAATACTTTCTGCCTTTTGATTCTTTTTCTGTGACAACTTTACCTAAATGACTTGGTACTTATCAACGCCTTTCTTAAATAAGAATGAATTGGAGCGTACACTTGAAAAATATTTGAGGATAAATGTAGTTGGGCTAAAGACTTCTATTCCTTAAGAACTCAGTAGAGCCATTCATTCATCCATTCATTCAGTCATTCAGCAGAAAAATGCTGAGGGCCTAATCAGTCATGGCGCTCGGATGTTGATGATAAGATTGTTTGTCTGCCGATGTTAAACTTCGAAGTTAAGGTGACAGATATGGGCCTGCTGGCATGGGACCCAGCCTGAGACTAAAAGATAATAATGAAAAAAACTCATTTTTAGTGGAGGCACTAAGCAGTTTAGGGTCTGGCTGAGTCACCATGGCAAGGGACAAGGGCCCAGGCATGTACAAGTGAGGTCTACCAAGGAGGTCTGAGCCTGAAGTACAGGAGCTGTTGCTGTCTCTCAGGAATATCCACAGCACCAAGGGTGCTCCCATTCTACCAAATCAGCACGAGGAGACCACTGTGCCCAAGCTGTGCCAATACAGAGGAAAGAACCCAAAGTCTACCAGGGGCAGTAGATACCAGCAGGATGGAACCAGCTACACCTCAGAGGTCATTATCCCAGCAAAAGCGTAAGATGACCAAACAAAGTCCTGAGAATGTATTTCCTCACCACCATGAGAAGGTCGTAAGTCCCTGTCCCCCAACCACCTGTTCTGTTCGGGGTAAAATGGTTTGGTTTCTGAGGACTGGAGAAGAGTTTGAAAAAAAACACCATCTCCGTTAGACCAGGTTACGTAACGAAAATGTCCAGATTAGGGATTCGTTAATGATAACCCCCCAAAACTGATATTTGGTAGGTGGGCACTCATGAGAAAGATCATATAAGTAACAGGGAAATGTTAAAAGCTGTGTTTCCTTTGCACTCAAGATGAAAGTCAGTCTGAGTGTTTTGGTGACCCGACTCCCTTTGCCTTTTGTACCCCCAGCAGCTGTGAAAGCAAATCTCTCTTGCCTTGAAAATGTGTAGGTACAGGAAAGCAGGATGTCCCATACCCAGTGCTCTGGGGGCAGCCAAATAGAGGAGTCTCTCTCTGCTTAACTTCCAAACCTCTTCCACAATTTACTTACATTATTTTTCATTTTTATAATTTGCACATGTTTTGAAGGTTGCTGCCTTGTGAAGAATTGACTAAACAAGTTTTAAAATATTGTCTCTTGCCCCGTTCACACCAGCACCCATGGGAATGTAGAATCTTTTCCTCTGACATTTGAAAGCATTGAAACAGCTCCGGGGCTGAAGGAAACGTTTTCCCTGTAATCTCTGAAAAGTTTAGTTGCCAAGGAGACAGAGGCCATAGAGACGAGGTAAGAAAGCTTCTGCAGTATACTCACTTGGTTATTCAGTATAGAGGCAGGAAAGCAAGGGATGATTGGAGGGAAGAAACAGGGTTTCCCAGCATCTTATACCTAGAGTCTCTTTTTTTATGTAATCAGAGGAAACCCAAGCTTCAAAAATGGTAACATTTTTTGAAAAAATTGCAATTTAGTCTCTGTGCCACCTTGATTTAGTATCACCAGGTTGAAATGCAAACACCATCCTCAGAACAGCTACTTTCCAGAGAAGAAGAGGTCTGAGAGGAGCAAGTTTTATATGATGAGAGGATAAATGACAGCCACCCAGCAAGACACTCTACTTTCAAGGAAGGACATAAAATCATCTCTCTATAGTGGAGCTAGGAAAGACGTGAAGTGAATACAATTCTGAGATTTAAAAAAAAGAGGTTGATGAGTAGATGGAACAAAAATATGAGAACAGTTCAAGTTTTTCAAAGTACATCCACCAAATCTCACGTGTACTTACTGAGTGGCTTCTGCTTGCTCATGTTCTTTTCATTCTACCATCAAAGAGTCGGTCAGAGTACGTGAAGGTGCAGGAAATCCCCTCAGAAAGCACCACAGGCTGTTCCTAGCTGACTTCTTTCTGATATTAGAGGGAGAAAAAAGAGGGTTGCAAAGGAGCTGAGAGAAGATTCACTATCAGGCAACATTCTCAATTAGCCTAAATTTGACCATACTTTAATATGGGATGAACAAGACTGGATCTTTTGTCGAATGAATTCTAAATTGGGGCAAAGAAATTGATAGAATATTGCATATTCTGACAGGTGGTTTTCTATATCAACCACTAACAGAGCCCTACTATTTTACCCTGTACAACTGAACTTAGCACACCAAGGTTTGAAGGCAGAAAAGACTCCTCGTCTTATCTGGCCTGCTTGAAATGCTTTCTCCTGACACAGTGAGTATTTTAAATCCAAGAAAACCGAAATGCCAGGACTTCCCTGGCAGTCCAGTGGTTAAGACTTTGCCTTCCAATGCAGGGGGTGAGGGTTCGATCCCTGGTCGGGGAGCTAAGATCCTACATGCCTTGCAGCCAAAAAACCAAAACCATTTTTAAAAAGAAGCAGTATTGTAACAAATTCAATAAAGACTTTAAAAAATGGTCCACATCAAAAAAAACAATCTTAAAAAAAAAAAGAAAGAAAACCAAAATGCCAAACTCACAAGAAAGGAGAATTCTACCTCCTGGCCATAAATTCATCGAACCAGAAGCCAGAAATGGTTGTCTTCATAACATATAGCCTTTTGTCCTTTTCTTTTCTTTTGACTCCAAACTTCCTTAACTGATTAGCAAAGAATCATTCTAATAATTAGCTCATGAGGAATTCTGCGGTCATGCGACTATACCTATCAGAAGAACAAAATTTACTGAATACGAATTTCAGTCCCTTTTTAAGATAAAAATCCAGCCACAATTCATAGGCATGCCATTACCTTTTTTTTTCTTTCTTTCTTTCTTTTTGGCCACACCATGCAGCATGCGGGATCTTATCTCCCTGACCAGGGATCGAACCCGTGTCCCCTGCATTGGGAGCGCAGAGTCTTAACCACTGGACTGCCAGGGAAGTCCCAGAATACCATTATTATTTTTTTTAATTTATTTATATTTGGCTGCGTTGGGTCTTTGTTGCTGTGCGTGAGCTTTCTCTAGTTGTGGTGAGCAGGGGCTACTCTTCATTGTGGTGCACGGGCTTCTCATTGTGGTGGCTTCTCTTGTTGCAGAGCACAGGCTCTAGGAACGCAGGTTTCAGTAGTTATGGCACACGGGCTCAGTAGTTGTGGCTCACAGGCTTAGTTGCTCTGCGGCCTGCGGGATCTTCCTGCACCAGGGCTCAAACCTGTGTCCCCTGTATTGGCAGGCAGATTCTTAACCACTGTGCTACCAGGGAAGTCCATCATTATTTTTAAATCAAACTGTTAAGCAGTAGAACCTGTAGTTGATATATATTTTCTTGCCTATATTGCCCTCATAATTATTTATTCAATTAGAGTTCCAAAAGACATGGGTTTTGGGTTCCAAGGCTACAAGTGGTTTTCCTGAAAATCTGTGCACACAAGGGAATTATGAGTACAGTGGACACAAGGAAATCCTTGGATTTTTTTCTAGCAAGAATTAATGAAGCAGCAATAGGAAATAAGATTATACACATAGTAGACAATTAAATCAATTAAGTAATGAGTAATTGATAAATATATATAAAAACAAGGCAGTTTTCCACCATGTGATTTTAGCTATTATATCACAAGGTTGTTTTGAAATTTTTTTAATGTATTAATTTTTTTAAAGAATTTTATCCTATATCATTAGCCTAGAAAATATCAATATGCTTTTTCCGTGAGATAAATATGAAAACAGCCATGTTTATTCCAATTCCTATAGGTAAAAGGCCACATGAAGAAGGTAAAATGACCCATAAAAGGCCATGGAAAGACTAAAATAATGACAATATTTTATACTTTGTATTAGGAATTAACATGGAGTAATATTTTCCCAATAGAATAATTCCAGAAGCAAAAGTTTTGGGTTAAGTGGGTAACTGAAACAATTTTAACATTTTGACTTCTGACCTTTGACTCTCCTGAAGGCTCTGTGGTCAGAGGAATTTAGACTTTTTTGCCCAAGATGCTGGCCCAATATAAGTATTCCCATAATGTCAGGAATCCTTTTTACACAACATCCCCTTTCCCTCATATAGATCAGAATTTTTCAATTAAACTCCTATTTAATTTATCTCTTCCCTTTAGAATACTAAACGGGATATTGTTTTCTGATTCTTCTTAATTGTTCTCCTTTTTCTGATCCAAATCAATTGGAACATCATAACAGTTTCAAAATTAATTACACAATTTCCCCTCTGCTTGGATAGATACGTACGCATCTCAGAGTGTGATGACTGCATTCACGTTACTAATTACTCACAAAACCCTTTAATGTCTGTCTGTCTGCACTGGCCCAAGTGAAACAGCCCAACTTTAGTTGGGAGTTGCTTTGTTTAGGGAAAAAAAAAACAAAAAACCACGGTGGAAAGGCATTGAACAGAATCTACTCCACCTTTTGCCTTACCGGCTCAATTTGTGCTTTTTTTTTTTTTTTTTTTTGACTCTACTTTGCATAAAGAGAAGCCAAACATTTGACTCTTGAGACCAATTTTTTTCTGGAGGGGAATGCTGAACTGTTTCCATCCAATTAGGGAGGTAAGACCTGACTTTCAATAGCCCTAAGATCTATAATGAGGGGAATCTAGAGTCACTGGAAATTACTCCAAAAGCCCCTCTTCATTGTTTCACTTTTTTTCCCTTGCATGAAGTGCAAAATCCATGAAAAATGAACTTTAAAGAGAAAACATTTTAGAGCATTTGGATCAATTTGAAATTTTTTGTTGATTTGTTTGTGTGAGATAGAACGTGATTATCTAACAAACAAAGGAGAAAGAATATTTTGAGAAGTATTTTAGAGACAACAAGTCATTCTTTTTCATTGTCCCTAAAGTAAGTATCAAAGGGCTGCCTCAGAAGGCTGGACAGCTTGTACCCTACACAAGTCCAGTGGGAACTGTATTCAGAGGTCTGTACACACAAGTCACTCTGTGGGGTTGTGCAACATGTAGCATGGTGCACAGATATTTGTCCAAATGAGGTTTGGGGGTGTTTTTTAATCTATTTTTTTTCATGAGGACTTTATTATTTTAAGATGAGTCAAAAATTAATCTCCCCCAAGGGGAAAAATTATTCTTTGTAGCCCCCATACTATCTAGTTCTAGGTACTCTAGATAGTATAAATATAAATATTTGTTGAAAGAATAAATGATTGAGATACCATATCTTTGGTTTTCCTCTTTTTATACTTTTTCCCAACTCCTGCAATCATTTTCTAACAAAGCACCTGAACATAAAATGTAGTGAGAGAAAGTAATAAAATTAGAAGACATTTTTGCAAGAGGCAATGTGGTAGGACTCCTCATTTTGAAATCTGAATTCTCTTTCTCAGTTGAAAGTCCTTTTTTGGGTGGAGGGGAAGAAGAGTCCTTGGCAAACTAGAGCACATGGTATTGATCAGTTGTTGACTAATTATAAATTTAGTTAACTCCCAAAGAACTCCCAAGCCAACCAGAAGGGTTATTTTAGTCTTCAAACAAATCCCTACCCCACTATCACCTTATGCTCAAACCAGAAGCTCTATAATGTTCCTCTGGTGCTATCAGCTCATTAATGCCTAATTTTCCAGTAACTGGGACATCATTTTCCAATTCCAATCAAGATGAGGTTTTAAGTGTAAATATGCTTCAGAAAAGCAACATGGATTTATGTTTATACTTCCAGTAGCTGACAGTAGATTGTTCCCTAAGAATCTTGCATAAAAGATAAGAGGGAGAGAAATTAAGGCAATAGGTGCCTGATATGAGGGGATGGATGGATGAAAAGAAGGAAAGAGAAGATTCAGAAAAAAAACAAGTCTAGAACATTAAAAATAGACTTGCTTTGCAGACTGTATTTTGCCTGCATTCAGTCTTTGTATCACAGAACGAACTCAAACCTGAAATAAGGCCACACACACACCAAGAAAAAAATAAATTAAATAAACAAGTTTAATTAGGAATGAACCATTGGTATTCTACTTCTGCCAAGTATTTGGGTGGTTTCCCATAGTACACAGCTGTATCATTGCTATGAAATTGCTAAGTGTAGAAGGAAACTACCATTACCCATCCCACAATAATACACTCCTTTACAATTCTCCCAAAATGGGTACAAATGTCCTTTGAGTGTAATAACCTTCTCGTTCTTCATCAGACCTATAATTCTTCAGCCTCCAAAATAAATATTTGTGCTCACTTCTGAAACTTAGTGCTCAGCCCAAGAAAAGAATTAATTAAAACTAGCCCAATAGATTGTCAATGAACAATATAGTTCATAAACCTGGCATAGAAAATCTATTTGTAACAACAGATGGCTGAGTTATAAAACTTTGTTTTTGTTGTTGTCATCATCTTAAACTTATATTTTGGACAATGATTGAGGAAAGTCAACAAAACGAACAGTAATTGAAAGCTTTCACCTACTCAAAAGGACTTTCCAGTTTTACCTCTATATATTTTAAATGACTATGTTATAGTTCATGCTACAAATCACAGGGGTTCAATATCTGCCAGAACCACTGATTATTCCTCTGAGCCATGCAATCTTGAGAACCCATGATTAGGAGACGAGGGGAAGATGGCGGAAGAGTAAGACGCAGAGATCACCTTCCTCCCCACAGATACACCAGAAATACATCTACACGTGGAACAACTCCTACAGAACACCTACTGAACGCTGAGAAGACCTCAGACCTCCCAAAAGGCAAGAAACTCCCCATGTACCTGGGTAGGGCAAAAGAAAAAAGAAAAAACAGAGACAAAATGATAGGGATGGGACCTGCACCCGTGGGACGGAGCTGTGAAGGAGGGAAGGTTTCCACACACTAGGAAGCCCCTTCGTGGGCGGAGACTGCGGGTGGCAGAGGGGGGGAGCTTCGGATCCGCGGCGGAGAGCACAGCAACAGGGGTGTGGAGGGCAAAGCGGAGAGATTCCCGCACAGAGGATCAGGGCCGACCGGCACTCACCAGACCGAGAGGCTTGTCTGCTCACCTGCCAGGCCGGGCGGGGCTGGGAGCTGAGGCTCTGGCTTCGGTCAGAGCGCAGGGAGAAGACTGGGGTTGGCGGTGTGAACACAGCCTGCAGGAGGCTAGTGCGCCACGGATAGCTGGGAGGGAGTCCAGGGAAAAGTCTGGAACTGCCGAAGAGGCAAGAGACTTTTTCTTGCCTCTTTGTTTCCTCGTGCGAGGGGAGAGGGGATTAAGAGCGCTGCTTAAAGGAGCTCCAGAGACGGGCGCGAGCCACGGCTAAAAGCGCGGTCCCCAGAGACGGGCATGAGATGCTAAGGCTGCTGCTGCCGCCACCAAGAAGCCTGTGTGTGAGCACAGGTCACTATCCACACCCCTTACGGGAAGCCTGTGCAGCCCGCCACTGCCGGGGTCCCGGGATCCAGAGTCAACTCCTCCGGGAGAACGCACGGCACGCCTCAGGCTGGTGCAACGTCCCGCCAGCCTCTGCCGCCACAGGCTCGCCCCGCACTCCGTACCCCTACCTCCCCCCAGCCTGAGTGAGCCAGAGCCCCTGAATCAGCGGCTCCTTTAACCCCGTCCTGTCTGAGCGAAGAGCAGACACCCTCCGGTGACCTACACACAGAGGCGGGGCCAAATCCAAAGCTGAGCCCCTGGAGCTGTGAGAACAAAGAAGAGAAAGAGAAATCTCTCCCAGCAGCCTCAGAAGCAGCGGATTAAAGCTCCACAATCAACTTGATGTACCTGCATCTGTGGAATACATGAATAGACAACGAATCATCCCTAATTGAGGAGGTGGACGTTGAGAGCAAGATTTATGATTTTTTCCCCTTTTCCTCTTTTTGTGAGTGTGTATGTGTATGCTTCTGTGTGAGATTTTGTCTGTATAGCTTTGCTTCCACCATTTGTCCGAGGGTTCTATCCGTCCATTTTGTTTTTGTTTTTTTTCTTAATATTTTTTATTTTAATAACTTTATTTTATTTTATCTTACTTTATTTTATCTTCTTTCTTTCTTTCTTCCTTCCTTCCTTCCTTCCTTCCTTCCTTCCTTCCTTTCTTTCTTTCTTTCTTTCTTTCTACTTTTTCTACCTTTTATTCTGAGCCGTGTGGATGAAAGACTCTTGATGCTGCAGCCAGGAGTCAGTGCTGTGCCTCTGAGGTGGGAGAGCCAACTTCAGGACACTGGTCCACAAGAGACCTCCCAGCTCCACATAATATCAAATGGCGAAAATCTCCCAGAGATCTCCATCTCAATGCCAGCACCCAGCTTCACTCAACGATCAGCAAGCTACAGTGCTGGACCCTATGCCAAACAACTAGCAAGACAGGAACACAACACGACCCATTAGCAGAGAGGCTGCCTAAAATCATAATAAGTCCACAGACACCCCAAAACACACCACCAGACATGGACCTGCCCACCAGCAAGACAACATCCAGCCTCACCCACCAGAACACAGGCACTAGTCCCCTCCACTAGGAAGCCTACACAACCCACTGAACCAACTTTAGCCACTGGGGACAGACACCAAAAACAACGGGAACTATGAACCTGCAGCCTACAAAAAGGAGACCCCAAACACAGTAAGATAAGCAAAATGAGAAGACAGAAAAACACACAGCAGATGAAGGAGCAAGATAAAAACCCACGAGATCTAGCAAACTAAGAGGAAATAGGCAGTCTACCTGAAAAAGAATTCAGAATAATGAGAGTAAAGATGATTCAAAATCTTGGAAATAGAATAAACAAAATGCAAGAAACATTTAACAAGGACCTAGAAGAAATAAAGATGAAACAAGCAATGATGAACAACAAAATAAATGAAATTAAAAATACTCTAGATGGGATCAATAGCAGAATAACTGAGGCAGAAGAACGGATAAGTGACCCAGAAGGTAAAATAGTGGAAATAACTACTGCAGAGCAGAATAAAGAAAAAAGAATGAAAAGAACTGAGGACAGTCTCAGAGACCTCTGGGACAACATTAAACGCACCAACATTCGAATTATAGGGGTTCCAGAAGAAGAGAAAAAGAAAAGGACTGAGAAAATATTTGAAGAGATTATAGTTGAAAACTTCCCTAATATGGGAAAGGAAATAGTTAATCAAGTCCAGGAAGCACAGAGAGTCCCACATAGGATAAATCAGAGGAGAAATACACTAAGACACATATTAATCAAACTGTCAAAAATTAAATACAAAGAAAACATATTAAAAGCAGCAAGCAAAAAACAACAAATAACACACAAGGGAATCCCCATAAGGTTAACAGCACATCTTTCAGCAGAAACTCTGCAAGCCAGAAGGGACTGGCAGGACATATTTAAAGTGATGAAGGAGAAAAACCTACAACCAATATTACTCTACCCAGCAAGGATCTCATTCAGATTTGATGGAGAAATTAAAACCTTTACAGACAAGCAAAAGCTGAGAGAGTTCAGTACCACCAAACCAGCTTTACAACAAATGCTAAAGGAACTTCTCTAGGCAAGAAATACAAGAGAAGGAAAAGACCTACAATAATGAACCCAAAACAATTAAGAAAATGGGAATAGGAATATACATATCGATAATTACCTTAAATGTAAATGGACTAAATGCTCCTTCCAAAAGACACAGATTGGCTGAGTGGATACAAAAACAAGACCCGTATATATGCTGTGTACAAGAGACCCACTTCAGACCTAGAGACACATACAGACTGAAAGTAAGGGAATGGAAAAAGATATTCCATGCAAATGGAAACCAAAAGAAAGCTGGAGTAGCAATTCTCATATCAGACAAAATAGACTTTATAATAAAGACTATTAGAAGAGACAAAGAAGGACACTACATAATGATCAAGGGATCAATCCAAGAAGAAGATATAACAATTGTAAATATTTATGCACCCAACATAGGAGCACCTCAATACATAAGGCAAATACTAACAGCCATAAAAGGGGAAATTGACGGCAACACATGCATAGTAGGGGACTTTAACACTCCACTTTCACCCATGGACAGAACATCCAAAATGAAAATACATAAGGAAACACAAGCTTTAAATGATACATTAAACAAGATGGACTTAATTGATATTTATAGGACATTCCATCCAAAAACAACAGAATAAACATTTTTCTCAAGTGCTCATGGAACATTCTCCAGGATAGATCATATCTTAGGTCACAAATCAAGCCTTGGTAAATTTAAGAAAATTGAAATTGTATCAAGTATCTTTTCCAACCACAATGCTATGAGACTAGATATCAATTACAGGAAAAGATCTGTAAAAAATACAAACACATGGAGGCAAAACAATACAATACATAATAATGAAGCGATCACTGAAGAAATCAAAGAGGAAATAAAAAAATACCTAGAAACAAATGACAATGGAGACATAGCAACCCAAAACCTATGGGATGCAGCAAAAGCATTTCTAAGAGGGAAGTTTATAGCAATACAATCCTACCTTAAGAAACAGGAAACATCTCAAATAAACGACCTAACCTTGCACCTAAAGCAATTAGAGAAAGAAGAACCAAAAAAAACCCAAAGTTAGCAGAAGGAAATAAATCATAAAAATCATATCAGAAATAAATGAAAAAGAAATGAAGGAAATGATAGCAAAGATCAATAAAACTAAAAGCTGGTTCTTTGAGAAGATAAACAAAATAGATAAACCATTAGCCAGACTCATCAAGAAAAAAAGGGAGAAGACTCAATAGAATTAGAAATGAAAAAGGAGAAGTAAAACTGACACTGCAGAAACACAAAAGATCATGAGAGATTACTACAAGCAACTCTATGCCAATAAAATGGACAACCTGGAAAAAATGGACAAATTCTTAGAAGTGCACAACCTGCCAAGACTGAATCATAGAAAATATGAACAGACCAATCACAAGCACTGAAATTGAAACTGTGATTAAAAATCTTCCAACAAACAAAAACCCAGGATCAGATGGCTTCACAGGCGAATTTTATCAAACATTTAGAGAAGAGCTAACACCTATCCTTCTCAAACTCTTCCAAAATATAGCAGAGGGAGGAACACTCCCAAACTCATTCTACGAGGCCACCATCACCCTGATACCAAAACTAGACAAGGATGTCACAAAGAAAGAAAACTACAGGCCAATATCACGGATGAACATAGATGCAAAAATCCTCAACAAAATACTAGCAAACAGAATCCAACAGCACATTAAAAGGATCATGCACCATGATCAAGTGGGGTTTATTCCAGGAATACAAAAATTCTTCAATATACACAATTCAATCAACGTGATACACCATATTAACAAAATGAAGGAGAAAAACCATATGCTCCTCTCAAAAGATGAAGAGAAAGCTTTTGACAAAATTCAACACCCATTTATGATAAAAACCCTGCAGAAAGTAGGCATTGAGGGAACTTTCCTCAACATAATAGAGGCCATATATGACAAACCCAGAGCCAACATCATCCTCAATGGTGAAAAACTGAAAACATTTCCATTAAGATCAGGAACAAGACAAGGTTGCCCACTCTCACCACTCTTATTCAACATAGTTTTGGAAGTTTTAGCCACAGCAGTAAGAGAAGAAAAGGAAATAAAAGGAATCTAACTCATAAAAGAAGTAAAGCTGTCACTGTTTGCAGATGACATGATATTATACATAGAGAATCCTAAAAAGGCTACCAGAAAACTACTAGAGCTAATCAATGAATTTGGTCAAGTAGCAGGATACAAAATTAATGCACCAAAATCTCTGGCATTCCTATACACTAATGATGAAAAATCTGAAAGTGAAATCAAGAAAACACACCCATTTACCACTGCAACAAAAAGAATAAAATATCTAGGAATAAACCTACCTAAGGAGAAATAATACCTGTATGCAGAAAATTGTAAGACACTGATGAAAGCAATTAAAGATGATACAAATAGATGGAGAGATATACCATGTTCTTGGATTGGAAGAATCAATATTGTGAAAATGACTCTACTACCCAAAGCAATCTACAGATTCAATGCAATCCCTATCAAACTACCACTGGCATTTTTCACAGAACTAGAACAAAAAATTTCACAATTTGTATGGAAACACAAAAGTCCCCGAATAGCCAAAGCAATCTTGAGAACGAAAAATGGAGCTGGAGGAATCAGGCTCCCTGACTTCAGACTATACTACAAAGCTACAGTAATCAAGACAGTATGGTACTGGCACAAAAAACAGAAAGATAGATAAATGGAACAGGTTAGAAAGCCCAGAGATAAACCCACGCACATATGGTCACCTTATCTTTGATAAAGGAGGCAAGAATATGCTGGAGAAAGGACAGCCTCTTCAATAAGTGGTGCTGGGAAAACTGGACAAGTACATGTAAAAGTATGAGATTAGATCACTCCCTAACACCATACACAAAAATAAGCTCAAAATGGATTAAAGACCTAAATGTAAGGCCAGAAACTATCAAACTCTTAGCGGAAAACATAGGCAGAACACTCTATGACATAAATCACAGCAAGATCCTTTTTGACCCACCTCCTAGAGAAATGGAAATAAAAACAATAATAAACAAATGGGACCTAATGAAACTTCAAAGCTTTTGCACAGCAAAGGAAACCATAAAGAAGACCAAAAGACAACCCTCAGAATGGGAGAAAATATTTGCAAATGAAGCAATTGACAAAGGCTAATCTCCAAAATTTATAAGCAGCTCATGCAGCCCAATAACAAAAAAACAGACAACCCATTCCAAAAATGGGCAGAAGACCTAGACATTTCTCCAAAGAAGATATACAGACTGCCAACAAACACATGAAAGAATGCTCAACATCATTAATCATTAGAGAAATGCAAATCAAAACTACAATGAGATATCATCTCACACCTGTCAGAATGGCCATCATCAAAAAACCTAGAAACAATAAATGCTGGAGAGGGTGTGGAGAAAAGGGAACAACACTCTTGCACTGCTGGTGTGAATGTGAATTGGTACAGCCACTATAGAGAACAGTATGGAGGTTCCTTTAAAAACTACAAATAGAACTACCATATGACCCAGTAATCCCACTACTGGGCATTTACCCTGAGAAAACCATAATTCAAAAGGAGTCATGTACCAAAATGTTCATTGCAGCTCTATTTACAATAACCTGGAGATGGAAACAACCTAAGTGCCCATCATCGGATGAATGGATAAAGAAAATGTGCCACATATATACAATGGAATATTACTCAGCCATAAAAAGAAACAAAATTGAGCTATTTGTAATGAGGTGGATGGACCTAGAGTCTGTCATACAGAGTGAAGTAAGTCAGAAAGAGAAAGACAAATACCGTATGCTAACACATATATATGGAATTTAAGAAAAAATAATGTCATGAAGAACCTAGGGGTAAGACAGGAATAAAGACACAGACCTACTAGAGCATGGACTTGAGGATATGGGGAGGGGGAAGGGTAAGCTGTGACAAAGCGAGAGAGTGGCATGGGCATATATACACTACCAAACGTAAGGTAGATAGCTAGTGGGAAGCAGCCGCATAGCACAGGGAGATCAGCTCGGTGCTTTGTGACTGCCTGGAGGGGTGGGATAGGAAGGGTGGGAGGGCGGTAGATGCAAGAGGGAAGAGACATGGGAACATATGTATATGTTTAACTGATTCACTTTGTTATAAAGCAGAAACTAACGCACCATTGTAAAGCAATTATACTCCAATAAAGATGTAAAAAAATAAATAAATAAAAGAGCCCATGACTAGAATAGACCCCCTAATAAGAGTGTCTCCTGGTTTCTTCTCTTCAAAGTGTGGTCTATGAACCAGCAACCTGTGCACCACCTGGAAGCTTGTTAAAAATTCAGATTCCCTGGGCCACACCCCATTGTTGGTCAATCTAAGTTTTATCAAGAAGGATCAAGAACAGTTAGAAATCAAAGTTGTGCCCAAAAGGGAGTGGAAAAGGAGCAGCTGTCGGGGGAGAGAACATGCAAAGGCCATGGTGGAAATTTTTCAACTCTGAAGTCCTTCAGGGTCTCTCACGTTACTAAGGCTGCGTTCTGAGGTAGGGTCTTGTCTTTTCTATTTGGTTTAGTTGTTGTTTTGTTTGTTGGCTTGTTTTTTAACTTTTTATTTTATATTGGACTACAGTTGATTAACAATGTTGTGTTACTTTCAGGTGTCCAGCCAAGTGATTCAGTTATACATATACATGTATCTATTCTTTTCCAAATGCTTTTCCCATTTGTGTTGTTACATAATATTGAGCAGAGCTCCCTGTGCTATACAGTAAGTCCTTGTATGGAGTTCCCTGGTGGGCCAGTGGTTAGGACTCCACAATTTCACTGCCGAGGGCACAGGTTTAATCCCTGGTTATGGAACTAACATCCCACAAGCTGAGCAGTGTGCATGCCCCCCACCCCCCAAAAAAGTTTGTTTTTATTTAGATAATTTGACCTGCCCGAGCTAGACTTTTGACCCTAGGAGTCAGAGAAGCCTATCACGGGAATCGAAGGAAGGTGAGTTCCGAGGAAGAAAAAATTTAAGTGCTATGACGGAAGCAAAAAGGATTTTCATTAGAAGATTCATGCTGCATGATAGGTGCTCAATGAATAGTCGCTAATATTCCACTTGCCAGCAATAACATTACACTTTCTGAAAGAAAAGAGGCTAAAAAAAAAAAATAGATTTCCATCCATTAAGTATCTACTATGTTCCAAACACTGTACTGGACATTTTTAATTCTTTTTAAAAATTCTATTTATTTGTAAGAAGTGGCCCCATTGAATGTTCTTGCCTGTTTGAACTCCACTGTACCACATGCTGTATTCCTTTGACCAGAATGGGGCAGGTCAGCCCCTCAGTGGGGTACCTGGCCTGCCTGCCCCCTTGGCTTTGTCCTGATCACTGCAGCTACATTCTCCATGTTTGTATAACTTCTTATCCGTAGCACTCTCCACTTCTAGTGCTAATCTTGTGTGTTAAAATAAAATAGCAAATATGCTGAGTGGAGCACACAGTACAAAATGATACTTGTAATATCAAGCACTTTCCAAAGTGTATAATATTTGCATTAGGTCATCAAATATATTCCCTACTGTGGAAGAGAGCTTTTGTTCTCTGCTTTCCCCTAACATGTTTCATCTCTCACAAGTGAAAATATCCTTATCTCTACTAAGCCATTCTTACGTAATCTTCTCCCTGCATCTGTTACTATTCATAGGGGAAAATAATATCACTCTATATGAGCAGAGATAAATCCTAAGCAAAACATATTACAACTGCATTTGTCTGGAGCAGTGTTCCCTGTAAACATGGAGGGTGCAAGCCTTCAAATTCCTTCATTGTTTACAGGTCCAAAAGTAGGACTCCTACTAGAATCAGGATGCTCAAAATTGAAAATTAAAAGGCACACTCTGAGTCTAGCTGGATATCTTCCACCATGCTACTTTGAAGAATATATAAAAGACAAGGGAAAGGCAGGTGGTACATTTTTAACTGGCAGCTGAACATTTGCTTGGCTTAAAGTCAAATGAAATAACATAATGCTAACTGACTGGTATACTTTTCCCTGATCCCTTTAAATTCCTCTTTCTCAAATTCTTTGTGACATTTAAATATCCTACAAATTAATCAATGTTATGAAACAATGAGATGGTTGTGACTGAAGACAGTTAGCAGCAATAATCAGAATAAGATGGCAACCTTTTCCTGAGTATTTAGGATGTCCTTTGACTTTACCTGAATCATCATCCGGTCTCATGAAAACTTTAAGAGATATAATAGTACTCCCATTTTATAGATGAAGAAACTGAGGCTAAGAGAAATGAAATGATTTGCCCAAGGTCCCAGAGATAAATAGAGGGAAGACAAATTCAAACTCAGTTTTGTCTGTTTGTATGTTTGTTTTGCTCCAAAGCCAATGTTCTCTTTACCTTGGTCCCCAATAATCAGGTTATCTCCAGCCTCTTTCCTTATTTCTATATCTCTATAGAGCGCTCCCTAAAACTTTTTCAGGTTTTCTTGCTGGGAAGAAACGCCAATGAGAATACCACTGGGAAAGGACTCCTTCCGACTCTGCTGTTCACAGGCTGGCTCCCACATGGCTGGTGCTCAGTCAGTGTTAAGTAATAACAGTTCAAATCCCGTAATGATCAAGCCGGAAGTGCCTCCCTCTTTATACTTTTTAATAACTTCATAAGGTTCTTTTCTGTTAACTGTTTAATCACAAATTTCAGTTAGTGCTATTTACATGCTCTTTTTCAACTTTTGTATACAGACATTTCTATTTTGCCAAGCTTTTGGAAATGCCAAATTAGAAACAAGCTTATTGTCTTCCACACAACTTTTGCAGTGTGAAAAATGAAAAATGCCACCAGAGTGCCCGCCTGCCTACGAGGGAAAAAGAAAGGGAAAGAATCCATGTTAAGTCATCTGAAGAACGCCACCTTAGATGAAATGCTTCAAAGGTGGAAAGCCGTTCTTTCCATATTGAAAAACACCCGCCATGCCACCTGAAGAGCACTAACAGACAAACCAAGGTAGAAACTCCAGGGGAAGCAAGGGGTCATTGAATGACATAAAACTGGCAGGCTTTTGTGCAGGGGTGAGTGAGTGAGTGACTTGCTCTTTAAAGGAATAATCAGTCTCCGGCACTAAAATGTGAGATTAGAAAACAAAAATTTCACCTTGCCCTGGAGGATTAAGAGGAAGATACGTACATGAAGTTTGAGCTTGGTGTTGTCACTATTTTATGATAAACCATCTGTACAGACACTATCACAGAAAGCATTAGACAGGCTCTCTGCCTGAAAACATTTGAACTGGAAGTTCACCTCCAGGAAGTTGAATTCTTTTTTTTTTTTAATTGAAGTGTAGTTGATATACAATGTTTTAGGTGTACAGCAAAGTGATTCAGTTATACATACACCTATTATTTTTCAGATTCTTTTCCATTATAGTTTATTATAAGGTATTGAATAGAGTTCCCTGTGCTATACAGGTTTTTGTTGTTTATCTATTTTATATAGTGTGTCTGTTAATTCCAAATTGCAAATTTGTCCCTCCCCCTGAAGTTGAATTCTTGAACCGTCACCCAAACTGAGAAATGTATGTCCTTCTCACAAAACCTTTCTGATGTTTTGGGAAATTCAAACATGAAGATGACAGGGAATTCCCTGGCGGTACTGTGGTTAGGACTCCGTGCTTTCACTGCAGAGGGCTTGGGTTCAATAGCCGGCTGGGGAACTAAGATCCCAAAGGCTTCGCAGCCAAAAAAAAGGCAAATCATTTACTCCCAATGGCTACTAATTATACAAACTTTGCTACTGTTTACAATGGCATAGGTACTCAGGGTATGAAAAGCCTTAAAAGAAAGCTTAAGGAAATCCAACAGAAAGCCTTCAATATGTATTGTCAAAGGTGATTCCATTTGTTTCTGAGGATGCCTTTGAGCTCTTAAACCTAGCAATATCCAAGGAGTAAAGGGATTATTAGATGAATAAGAAGGGAGTAAAAGATATGAAACAGAGGCTTACAACTGGCCAGGCCCTCTGAAAACTTTTATTTGGCTCACGCAATGCTTCTTACCATTTTATATATTTTTCCCCACACTTAAAAGTTAGAAAATTCTACGTAAAATCCAGATTAGACCTCCTTTAAATAGCAGAAGATCTGGAAAAGTTAGCACATGGTTCCGCAGGGCAGTAAGCAGCTGGGCTGAGAACGGTTTGCTCCCCCTTCCACTTCCGTAGAAAGGGCCCCTGTTCTTCAGTTTTTCACAACTCCCTGGAAACAACACCCAACCTGGTTGATTTATTTCTATGATCTCTCTGGCTCCTGTGAGCATTTAAGCATTTACAATCTTTGTTCCAAGCATTAGTGAGGGAATACAAGTGGTGTGTATCTGAGAACTCTTTGACTTAAAGATTTTAGGGTATTTATTGGTATATATGAGCACAGTGATAGACTAAAAAGCTCCCATATTCAGAGTTAAATGACATAGCTTTGATTCTACTTCTACCCTTAATTAGCTGAGTGCTCTGAAGCAAATTATTTTAACCTCTTGGACTTGGATTTCTTCGTTAGTAAAACAAAGATATTGTGTTACCTTTAGGGTCCCTTGCAGGTCTAGAAGGCTGTACCTGTTATGTGGCTAAACCATAAGAGCCAGGGGTCAAGTTGAGGTCTAAGTCACCTCTTACTATCCTAATGACACCTTGTACATGCTGAGAGAAGAATGATTTTAGCTTCCTCTAAATAGTAAAATTCTAAGGGAAAGGAGTACAGAAGTCATAGTTCCTTTAGAATACCACCAAAATATGAGAGATTTAATTCAATCCTATCCAATCTTACTCAAAAGATAATTTAATATACAAATAATAACAATTCTGTCTGACAGAGATCCATCTATTATAGGTTGAATTGTCCCCAACCCCCTATAAAAAAAGATATAAGTCCAACCCCTAGTGTTTCAGAATGACCTAATTTGGAAATTGGGTATTTACAGAGGTAATTAAGTTAAAGTGAGGTCTAGTGGGCCCTAATCCAATATGACTGGTGTCCTTATAAAAAGGGGAAAGTTGGACACAGACAGACACACATACAGATGTGAAGAAACATGGAGAACACCATCTACAGGCCAAGGAATGTCCAAGGCTATTAGAACGTAGGAGAAAGATATGGAACAAATTCTCTCTCACAGCCCTCAGAAGGAACCAACCCTGCCTTAAACTTGGACTTTCAGCCTCCAGAACTATGAAACAATAAATTTCTGTGTAAGCCATCTAGCGTGTGGTACAGGCATACCTCAGAGATATTGCAGTTCAGTTCCAGACCACTGCAATAGAGAGTGTCACACAATATTTTTTTTTGGTTTCCCAGCACATATAAAAGTTATGTTTACACTATACTGTAGTCTATTAAGTTTTCAATAGCATTATATCTAAAAAAATTTACATACCTTAATTAAAAAACATTTTATTGATAAAAATGCTAACCCTCATCTGACCCTTCAGTGAGTCGTAATCTTTTTGCAATAGTAACATCAAAGATTCACTGGTCACAGATCATCATCACAAATATAATAATAACGAAAAAGTTTGAAATATTATGAGACAGTGGCACAGAGACCCAAAGTGATAAAATGCCGTTGGAAAAATGACACCAATAGACTTACTCAATGCAGGGTTGCCACAAACTTTCAATTAAAAGAAATGAAATATCTGCAAAGAGCCGTAAAGTGAAGCACAATGAAATGAGGTATGCCTGTACTTTGTTATAGCAGCCCTAACAAACTAATATACCATCTGACATCCATCTACCCCCAGCTGACAAGAGACATAGCTGTTCCTGGGGTGGGGGCGGGGTGGGGGGGAAGACCCAGGACAGAAAGGAAATAGCATCCTTGTGACCTCTACAGAAACATAATGCAGACCATCTTGGCTTTTCCAATTGTTAATCTCCAGGTTATGAACAAGGGCTGGTATGTACTGGTTCCTAGTAACTCTTCTGAATCTTGAAACTGCTTCTTAAACTGGATCCAAGACCAGCTACATAATCTGCAGAACCCAGAGAAAAATGAAGATGCAGGGCCTCCTGTTAGAAAATTATTAAAAATTTCAAGATAGTGATCGGAACGCATTGAAACATGCATGGAGCACTATCTGATGCACGGGTTGCACACCTAGGAAGCCGGCCATGACTGGGTCCCTTCAAGCATTTGAGAAAGCCACTAACATCTTCACTCTCCTTTCTTTGCTGGGTAATTCTGGAATGTATCTTGCCTCTTTGTAGAGCATTTTTGACTTGTTCATGGTTGGTCAAGTCCAAGTTTTCTAGCAAATTATCATCTCTTTCCACAAGTACATTTATTTGCCAATTGTGCTGAATCCATTCAATGTCTCAGCTACTGTGCTAGCTCCAAAAAAAGTCACATGGAACCTCGTCTGAAATCATGTATAAGTTAGAGGCAGAAATAACTGCAACATAAGGAAATGTGTGATTAGTAAAATAGAAATAAGATTGCACTCTAGATGTTCAAAGAGGAAGAGTTTACTTCCAGATAGAAGAGGCAATATTGGATGGACCCTTAAGAGAATGGATTGGATTTTGTTACACATTTATGAAGACAATCCAGGTAGAAGAACTAGTACATACAAAAGCACAGAGATGGTGCACAATGAAATACATTTGAGGAATATGGGCATTTTGGTGTAAGTGGAAACATTATGGAGCCATTTGGGGGTAAACCCAGAAAAATGGGGTAGGAGTAGGTCAGGAGGGCTTTTCCTGTCTAGGAAGCTAATGGTGCATGAGAACTGATTAATTAAACTTCAAATTAAGTTTATGTCTGACAATGATGGCATCAACCTTGCAGGTGTACATAAGTCTATCCTACCAAGTTTTGCTGAACATACTATTTTATTCCCATGGGGGGGAAAAAACTTTATAAAAAATCTTGGGCCCTCCTAAAACAGAGGAAATCCCACCACCTTTGGGTTCTTCTGATAAGCTGATGCCCACCTAAAGGTGTCCTATCAGGTCACATCATACTAGGTTGCAATTACTTGGTTACAAGTCCATCTTCCCCACTAGACTATGAGTTCCTCAAATTCAGAGACTGTGTCTTATAATCCTTTTCTACTCCTACATTTGGCAAAATGCCTAGTACATGATGACTGTTTAGTAAATATTTGTTAAATGACTAAACAGAGATTGCTGCTATATGTGTTTGCCCCCATCTAAACAATCCCCTTCGATCTGCTCATAAGTGAAAGGTATTAAATAAGAAATTGGAATGAAAAGGCTCTCATCTAGCTCTAGCTGTGAACAACAGCTAATTGTTTTACTTTCCAGTACATTCTGTTTCCCATACCTATGATGCTTTGCCTTCCGGTCTGGTTTCATCATCCTTCAGTGTCCTGGTGCCTGGTTGCCGAGTTACATGGTACCATTGTTTTCCTACACTTGGCACTGGGAAGTCACCTCTATGGAGATGAAGATGAGGGACTCCAGGTGTGTTTAGCTACATCAAGGACAGCCTTAGTGTGAGTATAACATCCGTTTCCTGTACAAAATGGCCCCCTGACGTTCAGTACAAGATTCAACTTTGGAAGGCCATAAGCTTGAAAGGTAATACGGAACAGAGGCAATCTGATATCACCCTACTGCCTCAGGAATTCCTCTTCTGTGTAATACTAAAAAGTCATTTTAATGTGTCCTCCTGCTATTCTGTCTTGCTTGTGGCATCTTTGTTAATTTATTTTTTCTGAGAGAGCATTTGATGGTGCTTTTACCTTAGGGCTCACTTCAGGTGTGGAAGTAGGGAGAAAATTTCTCTGCTGGAAGACTTTGTTATTTGGTTTTTGAATGGACGGCTCTGTGACATAAAGAGTGTTAACTGTCTATTTTGATAAAAACTGCCTGCAACACAGGCTGGTAGGTAGGAAGTTTTCAGATGGTGTCATGATGTGAGACACTTACTGTGACATCGGAGGACCCAGTGGTGTTCCCACCACTGCATACTGGGTCTCACGCCACTTACAAGGAACAATTTTAAATCACTTTGATTTTAAAGCAATTTGAAATCAGGGTGAACATCAGAACACAGTTTTATCATTTTTAAAAATGTGTATGGTGTAGCCCCTGAGTTAGGCAGTCAAGGGAAGAAAAAACACATCTTTGGAAAGATAGTGAAGCAGACTTGGAATGAAGAGGGACGTCTCAGGCTCCCTGGATCTGGAGCCTAGCAAGGTGCTTAGTTTCCAGGGTTCAGCATCCTCATCTTTAAAACAAAACAATAAAAATGACTACCTTATGGGCAGTGCAACAAAACAGCACTCAACAAATTACTTGATGCTAAGCACATATTAATTACTCAAATTATTATCATATTTAGCATTGGTTGTGGAGTCTGGCATCTTGAGTGGTTTGAATCCAGTTTGCTCCACATCTACTGATCATATATATAGCCTTGGGCATAACTTCTCTTTGCCTCAGTTTCCACTTCTATCACATTGGATAGAACGTTCTTTTAGGACTGGGGTGAGTATGAAATGAGTGGATGTCTATGTAAAGTATTTGGCAGGGTGCCTGGTATGTAATAAGCACTCAATAAATGTAAACTATTATTGTTACTATTACTGTTACTGCTAAGATCATTCAAAAGGCAGGATCAATGTTCCTGGAGAAAAGGAAAATGGCCTATTGTAGGCATTTTGAAGATTCTTCTGAGGACAAAGAAGCAAAGAGCTGACAATTAGATGATACCAAAGGTACAAAGCTTCAAAATATGTTATATTCCTTAAAAAAAATTATTTTGAAACAATTTTATATTTGCAGAAGATTTGCAAAGATAGTATAGTGTTTCCCTGTATATCTTTCACCCAGCTTCCCCTAACATTAACATTTACATAATCATGATACAATGATCTAAAGAAATTAACACTGGTACAATACCATTAACTACATTACAGACTTTATTCTGATTTCACCAGTTTTCCACTAATGTCCTTTTTTCCATTCCAAGGTCCAATCCAGGATCCACATTGTACTAGATTCTCTGTCTCCTTCGTCTCCTCTAATCTAACTGACATTCCCTCAGTTTATCATTGTCTTTCATGACCTTGACCTTTTGAAAAATAAAGGTCAGATAATTTGTAGATTGTCCCTAGATTTGGGTTTGTCTGGTGTTTGCTCATGATTGACAGGGATGATGAAATTTGGGGAAGAATACCACAGAGGTGGGGTGCTTCCTCAGCTCATCAGATCAGAAGGCACCTGATATCAATATGCTTTGTTACTGGTGATGCAGTAGCTAGGGCCAGCCCTCACCCAAGGGGAGAAGACATAATCTCTGCCTTGTGGAGGGCAATGTATCAAAGAATTCATGAACATATAAATAAAACCAGCACAGTAATTAATACATATTTTAAGGAGAAATCATTTGTGGTGATGCTAAAGTTTCTTCTTAAACTTTTACCCACTAATTTTTAGCATTCATCATTATAGCTTGCCTGCAGCAACTTTCGCTATAATGTTTTAGCGATAATTTTCTATGTCCCTCATTCTGTCTATATTTATTCATTGGAATTTCTCTGAAAGGAAGAAGTGACCTATCTTATTTATTTACACAAGCATGGATTCATCAGTGTGTATTTTATCTTTTGGGCTATAATCCAATACTATATTTTTTTTTTTTTGCTCAAATTGTTATAGCTTTGGTCATTGGGAAATTTTTTAAGTTGCTTTTCCTTTTCTCATTTTCTTACTTTTTGAAACAACAAGATGCTCTGGTCTCATATTATACTTTTCCCTGCCCTCAACCTTTTCTTCAAGGAGACGTGATTCCTTCTATTGGAGAATGCTTTTTAGAAACCAAGTTCTGGGTGTTAAATAGGGTGTCACTGCTAAGAGGCCTTCTCAGGGAATATATGTATGTATACTAACCAATGAATACACATACACACATATATGCGTCCAAATTTATTTTCATATCTAACTATATATATCTAACTGTATATATATTAAAATAAACAGGAGTTCATACTGATGTCCCTGAATTTCACCTAGAACCACAGGGTTCATTCTAACCTTCCCACTGATTATTTGTAAACTTCCTTCTGGCAATGAGAAATCTGGCATTTGTTTTCTACAATATAGGTATTTATTTGTTCAATCCTAGTTTCAGAATTGCTAATCCATACCCCTGTGAGAAACAAATTTATCAACTAGAGTAAAGAGTTCATGTACAGTTTGGGTCTTCAGGCTTACCCCATCTAGTTAAAATATTGTTTTCCAAAGTTACATAGGTCAACTCCTTTCTTTCCTCGTCACTTTTAGTAATTATATCATGTATTTATTGATCACAGTCTGTATTCCTTCTTGACTTCCACTGACATCCTGGTTATTTTATTCAATTTGCATAAGTAAAACTTGTTCTTTGTGATGTCCGTTTCTATGAATTTTGACAAATGCATAGAATTATACATCTACCATCATGATACCTTTCAGAAAATCACCCCCCCCCCGCAAACTCCCTCCTGCTGCTCTTTTGAGTCAACCCCTCCCCCACTCACCCACCACCAGTCTGCTTTCCATTTCCATAATTTTTCCTTTTCCAGAATGTCATATAGGTAGAATCACACAACATATAGACTATTATTATCTGGCTTCTTTCATTTAAGAAAATGCATTTAAAATTCATTCATGCTGTTCATTCATGAATCAATAGTTGGTTCCTTTTTACTGCTAAGTAGTATTCCATCTTATGGATACACACAGCTTGTTTACCCATTCTCCTGTTGAAGGACATCTGGGTTGTCTCCAGTTCTTAGCAACTATGTATCAAGTCTTTATAAATGTTCACATACATGTTTTTGTGTGATTATAAGTTTTCAGTTCACTTGACTAGACACCTAAAAGTAGGATTGGTAAATCATTTGCCAGGTGCGTGTTTAACTTTATAAGAAACTGCCATGCTTTCCAATGTGGCTGTACCATCCTGCACTCCACTAGAACTAGAGGGCCCGTTGCCCTGCATCCTTATCAGCATTTGAAATTGTTGGTTTGGTTTTGTTTTATCTATTCTAATGTAATGGTATCCCATTGTGATCTTAATGTGCATTTCCCTAAAAACGAACTTCAGTGTTTAACGTATTATCATAGGCTTATTTGCCCTCTATGTATGCCCTTTGGTAAAGTGCCAGTTCAGATTTGGCCCATTTTTTAAGTGGGTTGTTTGTTTTTATATTTTTAAGATTTCTTTATATATTCTGGTTGTAAGTGTCTTGTAAGATATGTATTTTGCAAATGTTTTACCCCATTCTCTGGCCTTTCTTTCCATTCTCTGTTACCAAATGCAGTAAGTTCATGTACCTGACACACACTGAGGTCAAACAAACTGAAACATTGGAGTTTGGAGCCGAGAAAGGTGTATTGCAGAGCCAAGCAAGGAATATGGGTGGCTTGTGCTCAAAAGCCCCAAACGCCCTAAGAGTTTTCAGGGAGGAGTTTTTATAGGCAAAATTTGGGGTGAGGGCTGCAAGGTATGTGACTTTCTTCTGATTGGAGGGTGGTAAGGTAACAGGGCTGTGTTCCAGGAATCTTGTGCTCAGCTTGAAGTTACCATCCTCCACCTGGATGGGGACCTTGGTTCTGCAGAACTCAGAGATAGTGTTATGTGTATCCCTTGAGGAGGAACCAGGACCTGCCCCAAGGCTGCACTATTGTCTCTTGGCTGCTCCTCCTCTGTTTCTGCATTCCCTCACTTCTCTGATTAGTAAGAGTTTGAATCTGCTCTTTGGTGTTCAGGAAGGTCTAGGATGCTGAAGGCTTTATCCTGCAAATAAGAAACCAGGGACTCTTTGTACCCGCGAGGACCCCATAGTGTCCTGCTCAGTTTATTATCAGCATCTTTCACAGAGTAGAATTTATAATTTTGATAAAGTTCAATTTATCAAATTCTTTTCTTTTTCAGGTTGTGCTTTTGCTTTCATCACTAAAAAACTCTCTGCCAAACCCAAGGTCACGCCCATTTTCTTCTAGCAGTTTCATAGTTTTATACCTTACGTTTAAGTCAATGATCCATTTTTGAGTTATTTTCATATAATGTTGGAGCTATGTCAAACTTCCTTTTACTTTATTTTATTTTTGCGTGCGGACGTCAAGTTATATCCTCACCATTTGTTGAAAAGACCATCTTCTCTCCATTAAATTGCCTTTGCATATTTGTGCAAAAATGTATTGACTATATTTATGTGAGTCTATCTCTGAGCTTCCTATTTAGTTTCCTGGTCTGCTGTGTGTCTTTTTGCCAATAGCACAGTGTCTATGTTATATTTGAGTCTGGTTCTGATGACTGACTTCTCTCTTTGGAGTGACTTTACTTGCCTTTGTATGTGTCTCATAATTCTGTTGAAAGTTGTTCATCTAGTGTAATATAGTAAATACTGAGGTAAATATTCTTTGAGCCTGTGTTAGGGGATCCACTGACCAAAACTACCCTCCCTGGCCGGGGACCATAGTAACCACTTGCTTGAGTTTTCTTACAATTGCTTGAGGTCCTGGTAAGGAATGTGGAACTAACAAGCTACCATCAACCAGAAGAATTTGGGAAAGGCCAAAAGGAGAGAGGAGACGCCAGTTCCTTTGTCCTTCCAACCTCCCAGAATCCTTTTTGCTGGAATCCATCTTGATTGAGCGATGTGCGTGCCACCAGGAAGGACCCTGAGTCAGAATGATTGGCCAGAGACAACCCAGAAACTAACCCCATCACCATAAAACCCGAGACTGTGAGCCACGTGGCAGAGCAGTTCTGGGTTCCCTTACCCTGCTGCTCTCCGCCTGGGCGCACTTTCCCAATAAAGTCTCTTGCTTTGTCAGCACATGTGTCTCCTCGGACAATTCATTTCCAAGTGTTAGACAAGACCCCCTTGGGTTCCCCTTCCTGCAACACTTGGAGATGAGCACAGCTTTCCTTCTGTGAGGCCTTTAGTGTCAGATGTTTGTGAGACCTATTCAGGAGTTTTGCTGTTGCTGTGGTTACTCTCATCCCACCTCAGGCTTCATATCTTCTCTTCAGGCTGGGGCTGGCTGCCAGAGGTTATTTTCTCAGTGTCCACTTCCCTCTTGGACCTGGGTCTGCCCTTTGTGATGACCTCAAAGAAAATATGACGCTTGAAGCTCCCCCAGGTTTAGCCTGGTGTTGAAGGGTAGAGGATAGAGGGCATTTTCTGATGCTCTGATTAATCCTCAATTCCAGGCAGGCCCAGTGTCCCTCGGTCTGGTGGGAGATGGAGAGAAGAGAAGATTTACAAAGTCCCCTGCCCCTCCCCCAGCTGGCTGCTGGGCCCAGGGTGCACACATGCCCCTACCCCAGAGGTAGAGGGGTTTTTCTCTTCTCTTCCCTCAGTTGCCATGAGAGTCCAGCAGTACATTAAGGTACCACTTTTGGCTGCCGTGCCTCAGATTAAGGCTTTTGTTCTTTAGGGAGACGGTTCTGGGGCAAGTTTCTGTTGTGGCTGCTGCTCCCCTTCCCAGACACTCCCGCAAAGGAAGCTTTGAATGAACAACAGAGAGATGGAAACATTGGGAAGGTTTTCAATATAGGATCTGAGACAAGAGCAAGTGTACATTTCAGAAACACACAGAGACTGGTTTGGAGGGGGGCAGGATGTGAAAAGGCCAGATACAAAGCTCTTGAAATAGTACAATATAGCAGGGTAAAAGGAAAATCAATTATCTTTAGAGCTGGTATCAAACTTCCTCTTAGGGAGGGAACTGTCTCTGTTCAGGAAAATCCCTTGGCAAGTCATTTAGTTATGAAAAGATAGACCCTCAGAAAAGAAGAGGAGAACAAAAGCTCTGCTGAATTTCTCGATGGAATCAAATGAAGTAAAATTTGAACTTGATTTGCTGAAATTGATGAGAATGGGAAAGAGAGGCAGGAAAGCGGATCAACACAGTGATTACAGAGCACCTTGTAGGGAGCTGAGAAGAGTGATATACCTGGGGGAGAGGATTATCTAAATGACATCTATGTATAAGGATTTCTAAAGTGCTAGTGTAAGGTGGTTTCTGTGATGTAAATGCCCTCTATTGCCCTGAATCTTCAATAAAGTCAGCCAACACACCACAAAGGGAGTGTTCTAGGGAATTGTGATTGTGGTGGGGTATGGGGAGTCTCGGTAGAGGCTGTTTCCATTAATTGCCTAACGGCAGTGGTCAAGAAGGAGGGCCAGAGAAGCCCCTAAAGTGAACAGATTCAGGGAAAGTAAGAATTCCACACCTGACACAAGCACAACAATTGAAGCTCCCAAAGGCAGGCACTGAACTTTTCACACATCAAAGATTTGGGCATTTGAGACAGGGTGATCTCAGTGAGCCCTCAACTCATAGTCAGAAGTGCATTCCCAAGGCCAGGAGTAGGATAACACTCAGGCATGGAGTATACAACTGGTGCATCTGTTGTATATATTATCTAATTTAAAATAATTTTATATATATATATATACACACACACACACATATAGTTTAATAAAGGCACAGCAAACTGAGTGTATCAAAATAAGCTGTTTCAGTCTCCAACTTGTACTATCAAAGAAAGCACCAGTTAGGTCAACGTATTCAAACCACTTGGAATTATTTAAGAATGTCATTGTATATCTGTAAAAGAGAAAATACAGTTGAGGTTACTGTCAGAGAATGTTACTCTGGGAGAAGATAACACATAATTGTGAATTATGTTTAAAGTGGCATCAGTCTACTCCAGCAGGAAAATTGGGCATTTTCATAGGATGAAAGTAGAGATGGGAAATGGGAAAATCCAGAAGGACTGGGATTATGGCCATGCTTGGAACCACTGCTCCCAATATGAGTCTTACAAAGACACTTAAGTCCCACTGCACATAACATATCACTTGCAACAGGCAAATTGGGCATAAAATGCCAATTATTTTGCACCTGAGACACAAAAGCAAGACATATTACAAACAAGTGTATTTTGGGAGATTCTTTCAAAACAGTTAATCACTAACTTTGGCTCATAGTCTGTTGTATGAACTTCAGTACCAAACAAGAGGCAGTTGGAGTTACTGTCAACAACAGAAGCACTACATAAGAGAGTCAAGATTTTAAAAGAAAACCTCCTGTACATTTATACTGTAGGAATATGTCTTATAAACAAGGGAGAAAATGTCACTAAAAACTCAAGGTATTCTTGGAAATATTCATGTTCACATTGTCTTGGGTTTTTTTGTCTCCAAAATATCTCATGTCCTTTACTGAAACTAACATAGAGAATTATACTCCCCTGAATTCCCTTGAATTCGGTCTGTAATAGGGATTCAACACCATTACCAATCCAAGCACATTGGAAAGTGAGCATTTTTTAAATTAATCCTGATAGACTTAATATTCTTTAGTGTCTGTTGATTTGGTTTCCTCAGAAGCAGACCCTGACATGAGGATTTGAGTGCAAGAAGAACATTTGGAACAGGATCCCAGGAAACTCTGGTAAGGGAATGGGGAAGTGAGACAAAAAGGAGGTAAAAGACAATAAAGTGTGCCTTATCAAGGAGATAATCGCTGTGGACAACAGAGACTCCATGCTCCTGGAGAGCACTGAGAGATAGTGTAGAACACACCTCAGTATTATCCCAACGGAGGGGCCTGAGGTCAGATGTATATCTGCCAACACCTGTGTCTGCTGAGGGTTGACTCTAGGGATATTAACTGCAATTTGCCCTGTGACTGGGCCACCCATCCTCCAGGGACCAGAAGAGCCCTTTGGAGAGAGTTGAAAGTGCTTGCCTAAGCAGCTTTGGGAGCTTGTAGAGGTAAATACTGAGAGGATGTACGTAGGGCACCCACGGCATCCTTGATGTCACTTGAGCGTCACTCACAAATGAATCGCAGAACTGTGGAATGAAAGGGATGTCCAAATAATAAGGCATCAAGTTCTTTCTACAGGTGGTTCTGCTGCTGTCTACCTGGTATAGGCCTC
Source organism: Orcinus orca (assembly GCF_937001465.1). Lineage (NCBI taxonomy): Eukaryota > Metazoa > Chordata > Mammalia > Artiodactyla > Delphinidae > Orcinus > Orcinus orca. The sequence goes on from NC_064563.1 coordinate 10,066,435, forward strand.
TATGCTTTTGTAGTAAGCACCTTATATTCTTTTTAGGGATGGAGAAAAGGAAGACTTATAAATGTGCTGCTGGTATTCCAGCTGAGCCCATATGAAATTCATGCAGTTGTGTCTTAGGAAATGAGGGAAGGAGAGTGTGGCATGGTAGTGAATTCTGATATGAAGGGTAGCAGAAATGAGAAGTTGTGGAAACAGAGTCGACATTGTGCAGTCTGCTCCCCACCCTGGCCCCAAGGACTCATTCCCTGTTTGGCGGTTATATGAGAAACGGTGCCACAGTGAGAAAGGAAGGCTTCTTGGTTTTTCTGGCAAGATCACAGTGTGGTCCTGAGGCTGTGAGGACCACTGGGAATCCATCACTTTGACAGGCTGGGTGTGGGCTTGCAGATATGAGAGCTGGGGGGCAGCCCCCTCAGGGCAAGCATCGGTAATTCAGGGGGAGGGGACCAAGTACCAGCCTCTGTGGCCAGAGCAAGGCACCCCTCGCACATGACTTCACAGGTCACGTACCACCGAGGGGGCAGTGTTTAACATGTGGGAGTGTAATAGGGAAGAACATTTTGTATTCTATTACAAGTTAATCACTAAAGTGATGTTGCCTATAAGCTTAAATTATACATCATGGCCCATCTCTGGGAACCCTGCTTCCTGGGTAATGAGCATTAAGCTAAAATACCTTTGTTAAGCTCACAGGAAACATCCTGACCAGGTCCACCTGTGAATGACTGCATGGAGGAAGAAATTAACACGTGCCCTCCCAGAGGCTGATGGGAACCAAGAAGTGCTTGGCTTTACTCCCTCTCCTTTTAGTATAAAAGGAGGCTAAATTCTAACTCAGGCAAGATGGTTCTTTGGGGGCAGGACCCCACTATCTCCTCGGTCAGCCGGCTTTCTGAATAAAGTCGTTATGCTTTGCCCCAACAGCTCGTCTCTCAATTGTTGGCCTGTCATGCAGGGAGCAGTACGAGCTGAGACTCGGTAATGGGAGAAATGTTCATGGACACCAGAGATACTGTCAACCACTCTTGGGAATAAATAGAGAAGCCTTGGAGACGGGATTGGGGTTACACTGGAGCTGGGTAGAGAAATGGGTGGGGTATCACCATGGAGTGAGGAACAACAAGGCTCAGATATTGGTTGTGGGACTCCATGGTGGATCAGAGTTGGAGTGAAGTTCATGGATGAGAGAATCAGGACACGAGTGAGAAACCCAGTGGGGCTCTGGAATGGATATGGAGCAAGGATTTATTCCTTCAACAGATGTTGATTGAGCTTTTAACACTTGTCAGACATTGTTCCACACACTGGGGATACATCACAAGAGAGAAAGTTCCTGTTCTTATGGAGCTTACAGTTTAATGCAGCAGTAGTACTACATGTGCATGCTACTAGACAACTTTTTCTACTGTTTTAAGACATCTTTTAATGGTTAAACAATAATTATCTTTTAAAGTTATTCTCTTAGGATCAGATGTGGATTTTGCATACTGAAATGTTCAAGGATGAAAATTTTTGTGTTGAAATTTAAGATGCACAATGTCTCCATTAGTCTAAGCTGTTCTTGGTAATTCCATTCCTTGGCATGTGATACAACCCTGGCCAATGTAACTTAAAGGAGAGTTTGCTAAGGAGCTTCTGGAAAATGTTTTCCTTCTTGACAAAAAGACACTTAAGGAGAAATGTCCTCTTTTCTATCTCTCTACATGGTTGTATGAGAACATGGCATCTAGGACCACAGAGACCATCTTGTTTCTATGAGGAAACAAACTGAGGGGAAATGCCAATAAACTGAGGATGGAGAATGGACAGATAGAAAGAACCTGGGTCATTAGGATCATCTTTTGGCCACTGATTAATATATCCTGGAATTGCACCCGTTTTTGAACATATAAATTCTTCTCACGGTTTAATTCATTTTTAATGGCATATTCTGTTACTTACAGCCAGAAGCACACTAAGTGATGGACTTAGTGAGTTTACCAAAGAGTTAGTCCTCTTTTAAGCATCAGTACCAAATGTTCAGGACTGCCTGGGTTTATATCACTGAAAACAGAAATGTGTTTCTTCACCTAAAGTAAATCTGTTTATATCAAAGTATTCCACAGACTGATTTTACTTGCTTTATTCTCATTCCTCTTGAAATAGAAGGCTTGTAGTTTTCTCCACTGAGTTAAAAAAAGTATAGATTGGATATACTAAATGTGCCCATTGATATATATTTAATAATGCAGAAAAATAATAGTACTCAAGCCTAACTATTATAATAAACAGCTATCCAAATTCCTCATGAGGAATTTGTCATTTTTAGTCATTTGTTTAGTACTCAGGACACACCATCCTTTATCATACACTTTTAAGGTGCAGAGAATACCCTTTACATGTGTCTGCCACACCTCTCCTTCAACGTGGTTGCCCCACTAGCCACTTACGCCATGGAAAAAAATATATATATATCTGCCAGAGTCACTAAATGTAGGAAGAATCCCAAGGCAGTAAGAAAACTTCCAATTATACCCTGATGTAACTTCTTTTATAGTGTCTTTATATTCCCACAAATCAAAACAGGTGAATGCTTAACACTCTCTTTGAAAAGTTATATTTTTTAAAAAAGGAAAGAATCAGTTTCTCTCACTGTGAGATTTTACCGTTACCTTGTGAAGACCTTTCAAGACTTTTTCAGTATAAATTATGTCAGGAGAAATCTCAAAATATACGATCTGAATTGCAGATGACAAATGGCCTGGGTTTCCCATCATTCCAATGTTGTCAATTTGGTCTTCCTCTTCATTGACTCAGGACAGACAGTGGGACTCCAGACTCAGGTCTGCATTAAGTATCACATCCAGTAAATGAATTTATTTCCTTTACTAATATCATTGCATCAGGGAAACGTGGGGGAACACTGGCTTGGAAGAACATTCCTGGTAGCTGCAAACAGTTCCATTTCCTTCCTGTAGTCCCAATAAAGATGAAAAAAGAAGGAAAGAAACAATGAAGACAGAAGGAATACAACTTCATCTGTTTTAGAGTTCCCCTCCACAGTTTCACACCAACCCACTGCATGATAAAAATTGAACACTTAAAAGAGTGGGACGGTGTGGAGCCAGCAAGCCCTCCACCTCCACTTGCATACCTTTCTCAGAACCACAGAGTTCACAGGTGTCACCCAGCGAGGTGTCTCTGATACTGGGTGCCAGCCCCCAATCCAATTTATTCCCTTCCCTAAAGCTTCCTTCCTCAGATGTGACAATCACACCTCCTCACCTTCCTCCTCCAAGAGCTTCCCTGATTTGTTTTCCCCTGCTTAAATCATCTGAAACCTGCCACGGCGTCGTAGTACCTCGCAGAAGAACAGATGCAGTCGGGTGCACCTGGGGACAGCTGCGGTCTGGACTCCGGGCCCCCATCAATTATCACCCCCCCTTACACTCGCCCTCCCCTCCGTCACGTTGCCACCTGTGCTTCGTGTATTCCTGAGATTCCTTGGGAAAAAAATGCAGCGAGTGGCATTCAGGAGGCTCTCTGATTCCCGCATAGTGTAGAGTCCATCCCTCTCTTTCAACGTGCTAATTGTAAATGCAGATACAAAGAAATGCCTCCAGAAAGCACAGGCTTCAAGCTCAACCCAGACAAAGGTGTAGCAGCTGCCGGGACTCAAACACTCTCGGATTTCAGTCTGAGGCACGCCTTGGATATGACTGCAGGCTCACAATCCCCTTGTCTTGGAGGGCAGAATTGGCCCAAGCAGGAGGCCATGACAGTGTCTGAGAGCCGCCCAGCCATGTGAAGTTTTTCAATATATTACAATTATTAAAACACCTGTGCTAAATAACCTGCTCCAGGATGAAGTGTTCTGAATCTCTGAAATTACTCATTTCTTAACTAGGCGGGCTTACTGATTGCACCTCTTGGTCGGCAGGAGAAAAAGGAGGCAAAGCCAGGTACAGAACGTCTTGAAGTTTCTTTTCACCTGCATTGCAAGGCATGACACACCTGCTTTGAAAGTCTTCTTCTCCTGCAATGCTAGTGAAAACCAATCCAGGTTTAAACGGTCCTAAAACGGCAACCATAGGCAGCCTGAAGAAGCCAGCCCAGGGATGAGAAGGTGCTGTTTATTTGGACTGAGATCGGAGTGGAAGAACTTCTTACTAACATCAGATGATTTGGAGAAAGATAATTTAGGGAGGAACCATGCAGCAATGACAGAAATGCAGTTTTAAGTGAATAAATTCCCTCCTGCTTCTCAAGATGTACTAAGTGCCCGTGTCATATGCTTAGTTTATTTTAAAGCCGCCGGTCACTTAAATCGAAAATCACACAGGTGGATGAAAAGTTCTCACAGGATTAGGAAATGTCTTTAAAAGATCCATGGCCACATGGGCTCTGTGACCATTGGCAAGGCTAGGACTTCAGCCTCTCTGCCCACGAGCCTGCAGCCTCCTGCCGTCCAAGTAGATTTCAGGCTCTAACAGTGTTTTTGCTTCCTTCAAATGAAATCTCTTCTTTGGTCAGGGTTTCTTTCCTAAGCAGTAGGGCTCAATTCAGGTATGGGCAAGTGATACAGGAACTGATGGAAGGAAGCCATGCACAGGTTCTAAGGAAATTCAATTCTTGTCTAATCTCTAAAATTTCTTGAAGCATGAAAGGGCTCTGGGTCTGCCTCATCCCAGGGTTCTTTCTGTAGGGACTATGGTATGGTTCTGAGACCAGCTATAGTTACACCCACACTTGAACTTCTTAAGCACCCCTGGACTTAGAATCAAACCAGACCAAGCCAGATGGAACCCATAAATGCACCCCTTGACTCATTGCTATACCAACACAACCTAGAAACATACAAGTGAATGCCATTAATGCTCTGAAAATCTTCTCTCGAGAAATTTCTAATATTTCATCAGTGTTTGTGTTCCAAGAGCTATGCTAAGGCATTTTATATAAAATCTCATTTATTCCTCATGGCAAGCTGGTACAGAAGCCACTCTTGGTTTTCCCATTTTATAAATGAAGAAGCTGAAACACAGGGTATATAGGTAACTTTCCCAAGGCCACAGACCTGGTAAATACTAGAACCAGAAATGGTCCCACACATTCTAACTCCAAAGACTTTACTCTTTTAACTACTACATGATTCACCCAAAAGAAAAAGTCACCTGTTCAACCTCACGAATAATATTAGCAATGTAAAGGAGAACAGTGAGAGAATCTTTTCTTTCTCGGACTAGCAAATAATTGCAATAATACTATCTGGGCAGGGTTGAAGGCTGGGGTTGGGACCTCACTGGTGCCGGAGCTCCGTATAGGTATGAATTTCCTGGAAGGCAATTTGGTAATAATACAAAATGCTTGGGGATTTCACCTACTACTCCAAATCAGCAAATTTATTCCCAAGGATTTATCTTAAGGCCACAATCCAGACAAGTGGGATAGGTGAATACACAATGATTTCCTCATAGCATTTTTTGCAATGGAATGAGAAAAAAACACAATGTTCAGTAACAGGGAACTGGCTAAACAAACTGTGGTGTAGCCATATATTGGAACACTTGCAGTTACCCAAAATTGTGATTTAAATGTCTATTAAATGATGTGGAAATATGTTGAAGGTATACTTGTTAAATAGATACAAAGCCATAGGCATAATATAATCCCATTTTTTTGGAAGATTTACACACACACTGGGAGCTTTAATGAAAAGTATTTCTCATTCCCATTATTTTAATTCTGATTATCTTTGTCGTGTGAAATTGTGCACAAGTGTTTTTATTTTTCATTTTCTCTGGATTAATAATGTGATTTATGTAATCAAAGCTTTTTAAAAAAGCTATTAGTCGTGATAATAAGATTAAATTGATCATATAGATCAGCAAATCTCAACTGCATTGTATAGGCAGATAAAGATATGAGATCAGTTATGAAATGTCAACATTGTCTTATTACAAGTAATACTGAAATAAAATTAGCAAAAGCTTTGTGAATTCAAAGTTCTCGCTTCAATAATGACCCTTTTACACCCTTGGGTTCCAACATTGCTCTCGTGAGTAGAGGTAGAAGGAAGCGGGTAAAATTCCCACTACCGTGGGCCGGCATGCCATCCACAGCAGATGTGATCCAATGGACAGCCATCTCCACCCCACAAACTGACACGTCTGGCCTTGGCAAGGGTGGTGGGGTCTGGCTGATGTCTGCATGTGAATGACCATTCGTCCTGTGGCCTCTGCAGAAAATAAAAGTTGAGAGTAAAAGCCACACACTACTCAGATTATTTCTGAGTTATAATGTTGGAAATCCAACACTGTCCAAAATATTTCATACTTAAAATCAAACCACTCCAGTTCTTAACATTTCACACCATACCCACAAATCAGAGGATTCTGACCCTAACTCCTTCCCTCTTTTTGCCTCTTTCTTCATCCATTGTTACAAGGCTTTCCCGAGATCAGAGCACAATGCTCCTGGGCCCAAGGATGCAGGTCCAAACTTTTGGGGTGTCAACCAACCTGGCTCTGTTCCACGTGCTCAGGCTCCAACTGCTGCAACACTTCTCAAAAAAATGTAGAGTTTGGCCAGAGGAGGCCAAAAGAAATTACTCAGCTGAATTTTTTGCCAGCGTGGCAAAGATCAAAGCACATGCTCGATAAAAGGTAGGTTGCTGACACTTTTCTGGATGCAAAAGCAAGCGTTGCGTGGCTTTAAACCATCCTGCAATCCACAGACTTTTGTTGTTTGTTTATTGCTTCATCCAACAAATGCGTTAACTGATAGTCAAAGGCGCACTCTTTGACAAGATCGAATATGCTGACAATATGAAAGTCCAAGTAAGTAATTGTTTCCACCACTTGCAATAGGATTAAGCATTTATCAGATAAGGAAAATACTACCATTCAATTGGGAGCAGGGGTGACAGTTCAAATATAAAATATTTGGAATATGTTTCCCTATCTGATAAACATCTCAATCAATTTCCTTGCTACTATATCAATTTTATCTCTATAGAAAACAGAGGATTCTGTTTTTAAACACCATACAGATATATTTACACTTGTTTGGGCACAAAGAACTATACATGTATATGTGTACTGTGTGTGTATTTGATTGTATGTAAGGTTACATAACACAATGTGCTTTAATTCACCAAAGTTAAGCCTGAAGTGATTTTGCATAGCAAACCATAAAGGGGAGCACGAAAGGAAGTAGGTAGAAAAACTCCCCAAAAATAGCATAAGGAAAGCTAAGGAGGAAAAAAGCTTCAGGAGGAAAGAGTGGTCATCAGTTTCAGCAGGGGTGTAACAGACATGAGGAAACGCAAAGACAAGGACATTTTCACAGACTGAGGATGTTAGGTGACCACTAGGGACTTTTGTTACCTGCAGGAGTGTGATGGGGACAGAATCAAATGGCAGTTGGTTTAAGAATGAACTGGTGAGAGTTTGGGATTACAAGATGCAAACTATTATATATAGGATGGATAAACAACAAGGTCCTACTGTATAGCACAGGGAACTATATTCAATATCCTGTGATAAACCATAATGGAAGAGAATATGAAAAAGAATGTCTATATACATATAGCTGAATCACTTTGCTGTACAGCAGAAATTAACACAGCACTGTAAATCAACCATACTTCAATTTTAAAAAGTTAAAAAAAAAAAGAAAGAAAGAAAAGACATCATAAACCACCCTCAATTCGATATTGTCTTCAGACAGGTATTTGTTTATCCTGCCCCCAAGAGATGATTATTTATTTTCTCCTTGCAGATTCCTAGGGACAGAGACGTGACATCCTGCCTTGTTTGTTTGCTACCACATTTCATCCAGATGTTGCTTCTCCTGAACAGAGATCTGTACATTTGTGGCAAAATGCACCAACCTCGATGCTGGAGCCTTTGTTCCAATGTGGACTATATTTGAATAAACACGTCTGGGTCACTAAGTTCCTCACAACAAATGTTTTAACATCTTCCTATTTCTTTCTCCCATTTGTTCAATTCATTTCAAAAATAATAATCATTGTTCTTTGCCCTTTTGTCCAGTTTGTTACACTGTCTTGTATTTTTTTTTTAATTAGAGAAATTTAGTGCAACATGTTATGCCTGTGATTCTAAATGTCGACAGTAAAGCTCTCCAAACTCATGATTCTGTGACAAATGTAGCTCCGTCTCATTGCCGAGTCACAGAGGCACAAGCATTAACATTTTATGCTATATGACAAAATACTGCAACTTTGGAAAGGGCCGGAATTAATGTTACTATGACAACTCCAAATTTCTGACTTTTAGGCATGTAAAATTTCAAAGATACAGTTGCATTACAACAAAAGGTAGTTTCTAAAATTTCGCCTGAGTACTAAGATATTTATTACAAGTCTTCACTGAGACCCATAGGAAGTGTCTCACCCACATCCCCCAACCCCACGCCGGCTTACAATACACATCAGTGAAATAGATGGGAGTGTATATGTGGTTGCAAAATATTATGAAATCAATTAAAATCTTATTTCTTTTCGTAGCGGCTATACTTATAAACACATACATACAGTATGCAGCCCCGGATTAAAAATACAAATAAAACATAAAGAGAAAACATATAAAACCTCATAAATATACAGTATCCTGCCTTATCAATATTCATTTATGCATATCTCTGCACTCACGCATTAATAAAAGGACATATATTGGATTTGAATGTGTGAGGGATGGGTAGGGAAGCTGTAATCAAGATATTCAAGCTCTCCTCTTCATGGAGAAGGATTACATTATCTCTCTCAGCCTATTATGTTTTCTGAAATTTCCAAATGTATGTTTTGGCCTCTTCAACTTTAGTCTTTTGCATTTAAGTAATGAGAAAGTTAAGTACAATAAATGGATCACTCAAGGGCATTACAAAGAATGTTTTGATCTATTTAAAGCCTTTAGCTTCAGAGCAAAGGCCTGGTTTACTGTGACCTTAGTGAATTCAAACGGTTTTGTTTCTCTAACAAGTGAAGCATATATTTCAATAGAATTAATGTATGACTAGCTTCTCAAAAAGACTCCATTTCAGGGGGTGGGGTGTGGAGGGAGCTTATTTCTAAACCCCCTCAGACATTTTTAAGAAAGCATCTCACACACTACCATACATAAAATAGATAACCAACAAGGACCTACTGTATAGCACAGGGAACTATACTCAGTATCTTGTAATAACCTATAATGGAAAAGAATCTGAAAAAGAATAGATAGATATGTATATGTATGTGTAACTGAATCACTTTGCTGTACACTTGAAACTAACACAACATTGTACATTAACTATATTTCAATAAAAAAAAGAAAGCATCTCAAGTATAAAGTCAATTGATGAAAACTTGAGAAGTATATGGACCTGCAACTCTATTTTATTTCCGTTAGGAATTAGTGGTGCAAATATAGTTTTCTTCAAAAATTCAAAGCGCTGAGACTCTTTGGGAGAGATCTGTGCTTTTTCTCAACTGAGGCTTTCCTGTTTCCCCATGGGTTACAGGGTAGAGGGCCCTGTTCTCTTCTTATTCAGTAACTATTAATGCTGAGGCCAAACCCAGCTCTGAGAGGAGATTATTTACTGTTTTCTGGGCCTTCACGTCCCTTAGGTGTCTTTCTTTTCTATGGCTTTTTGTATTCCTTTGGCAACGATGAATAATGCCTCAACATCCTTACTAAAGACCAGTTGTTTTATGGAAACAGGATGGATAATTAGCAAATTAATTCATTAGAGTTACCCTCCTATTATTGAACCAATCATCTGTGTAAGCAAGATGTCCTTAGTTTATAAAAGATATTTGTGCCTGTGAGTGAATAATTGTGAACTTGTTTTTCTAGAAAGAGTTTAAAAAGACATTTCACACAGAGTTCCTTTGTGTTCTTACTGAAAACAACTGGAAGAATGTAACAGGGGCCCCCGAGGCAGCTTAGGGTACCGGGATCCAAGAGGTCTAACACAAGAATTATAATAAGCAAGTCTCCGAAATGGAGCCTTGATTTAATAATAGCTCACATTTATTGAGTTCTTATTGAAAGTGAGGTGCTATTGGAAGTACTTTCCAGTTCCACGCTTTAGTCCTCAAAAAGACCCCGTAAGGATAAGGCAATGATACAACAGACTAAATGACTTGTTCAAGTTCATACAACCAGAAAGCAGAGGAACCAAGATTTGAATCCAGGCAGTCTGGCTCCAGACCACACTCAGCTGTTTTTCTTGACTTAATTTTATCAGACCGCTTAAGGAGATTCAGTGTTTTGGGCATAGAGTTTTGGGCCCTCTTGAGGCACCTCTATTACCATCTGCATCTGAGGATGTGATAGGTCTTCCTATGAGTGGAAGCTTCAAACCAGTTCCTCTCTGTTCAGACAGTTTTGCCTCTTTCATATCTGAAACCCAAATATGTCATCGCCCTTAAGTCAGGGAGAGAAGGAAAGACCAAACTTATACCTTAATTGTTACGTTTTCTCTTTATTATTATATAGGCTTTTTTCTTATTATTAAAGTAATAATCTCTTATCACAGAAAATGTTTTAAACACCAAAACTATCATTTTTAAGAGTTATGCCCTACTCATGATCACTCCTGGTCACAATGCCATAGTAATTAGCCCTTTAACATATTTTCCATGCATATTTTCCATATTTTAGATCACAGTATATATAGTAATTACTCATAATATTTAATGCCAGTGCACTAATATGTCAAGTTTCATATGCATCTTGCTTATTTACTTTATATCATAAGCCTCATGCCGCTTATTTATTATCAGGTCAATGGCTTTATGATATTTCATCATGTGTAATATCTAATGTGTTTACAATTAAACATTTGTGTTTTCCATTTTTTTAACCATTATAGATAATACTGAAATGAACATCTTTGTGTGTTTCAGATTATTTCTAACATGGATAAGGTAGACTTCTAGACATGGGATCAGTATGGCAATGACGTGACCCTTTATAAGGCTCTGTCTGGTAGTTATTGCCAAATTGCTTTCTAGAATCTACTGTGCAATTCTCACTAGAAGCCTGAAGCATTTAGTGAAGCAACTGTTGTTTGGGGAGGTTAGGTCAAGAGACATGCCAACCCCGTGACCAAATTAAACCATCAGAAAGCTCCATGTTTGAAACTCATGAATGCCAGCTCCTCAGAATGGCCCTTCCCAAAGTCATATGTCAAGAGGATGACCTCGGCTTTCATTGAGGACCATCAAGGCCACATCTGTATGGGCAAAACCACTGCTGAAAACTTCGTCCCCTTCGTGTTGGGATGATCCCTTACATAAGAGGAAGCAAACTTTGTCCTGTCTGATTCACTGGTACACATCTGTCTGTTTCTTTTAGAAAAAAAATATATAGTTCCATTTTTGCCTGGACAGTCAGGACACCTAAAACTTAAGTGAATATCCTATAGTAGCCTACAGCTACAAACTTTTCATGAGCAAAATTTTCTGCCCACCGTCTTGCCCCAATCTCGTGTCCCAATCACATATCTTATTACTGCTGTAAGCAAACTCTCTGCCCTGGAAAATTTAAGTCCCACTTTTTGACGACTCTTCCGTTGTCTTCAACATCCGCATTACACGCCCAGTGCCCTTATCCAAACACCTTGTCTGAATCGTATGTGTTACTCTGTTTTCTTTAATTGCCTTTTATGTCCAACTTGGTGCCTGGGTCATAGGCCCCCAAAGAGTTCCTCTCATGTCCTCATCCTGGAGGGATTCTTAGAGAAGAGAGTCTCACATCTTAGGTTTATGTAGTGATCTCTATGGGATCTATTGTGTATTTCCCAGGGAAATACAGTGAGGTGAGAAGAATCCATTTTTACCCCTGATAACTTTTAAGGACTTGAAATCCTTTTAAATCATAATAACTCTAATAAAGGCAGAGTCACTTAAGGTAGGAAGTCATTCTCCTGCACAATAGAAACATAAACTGCTAAACAGATCTCATTCTTATTGTTAGGACTACAGCTTAGTACAAGAACTCAGCTGGAATCTCCTGAGTGGTTAGGAAAACACAAAAGTTGACTCAGTACTCATTATACATATGGAACCTCTCCCCAAGAAAAGAGGACATTTCTGAAAACCCCCTTTCAGGTTGGTTAGGGTTTAGAAATTTTTTTCTGTACCCCTGCACCAGGGAACCTTTCTCAGTGGCACTCCTTCAAAGAGAATAAGTATGTTTTGTAGAAACCTCTTTAGAGAGTGCTTGTGTTGTCTGGAAAGCCACTCTTTTTCAATATGGGAGCTGAACAAACTAGCTCATGTCCTTTTGTAGCCCCTGATTATTCCCGCTCAAGTTTCCAGAATTACTTGAGAAGTATTCAGTTGGTGAACCTCTCCCTTTGTAAAGTCAGAATTTGACTTGCATGCCTCAGTCACGGGTAGAGTCATAAAATGTGACTGAACAAGGCACTTGAGGAAAGAAATTCAGGGTCAGTGTTCACGTTAGCCTGGCGAAGGAATCAATTCACTGAGGAAAGCCACCAGGTAATGAATGGGTTGGAGGCAATTGAATTTTCTGTCTGGAGAAGTCTTCAACTCTCAGGAGGGTGAGGGAAGGAAAAAACACTTGTTGATCCAAGAGGCTCTTTAAGTCTCCCATGTCTCGAGTGTGGAAATGTCCCAAACTAGCCACTGCCATAAGATGAGGCAGCTTCAAAACAGGCAGTGACAGCTTCCCCTAATTCCATCTGAAACTTGCAGAGAGAAATTGCAGAAACCATCGTCCAGCTCCTGGAGACCGGGAAGTAGTTAATGGAGCCATATATTCATCATATTGATTGGTCCATTGATTTCTTTTTCCCCTGTTTTAAGCACCCTTTTCTTGGTCCTGTGCCAGAGATGCTTTAAAGAACTTAAACAAGACTTACACCAAATCTTGCCAATGGCCCCCAGGGAACCGACAAAATAACCTTCTCTGTTGTCACCAGTGCAGCTGCACAGGTGAATCCCCTCCAGAAGAAACTGCAGAATTTTGGATCCAAAAAGCTACTCAACCTATCAAGCTAAGAACCCCAACTGGGAAGGGAGGTAAGGAAAACCTAAGTAAGGAGCCTGGGCAGTTGGGCTAAGAGGTTATGAAGAAAGAGATTTGCTCAGGTTGCCCTGCTAATAAAAGATGAAGGATTCTTATCTCAGCATCAGGGGTATGGATGGAGCGTATTCACTCTCACAGGACCAATCCCAGAAGTTCCGGCACCACCAATTCCTTAATCCATTTTGAGAATCATCTGGAACATTGTTTAAAATGCAGATCCCTGGATCTACCCTCATTGAGTCTGATTCAGTAGGGAAAGGGCCTCGAACCTACATTGTAACAAGCAGATTCCTAAGTGAAGGGGGTCTTTGGATTCAACTTCTCCAACTCTGCGAACAAGTTAACAGAAAAGCTTTATCTGGCGACTGCTGTAGATTAATTGATGAGGTATAAAATGGATGTTATTAAATATTTGGAAGGTTGATAATTATCCCTTAATTGTTGGCCTTGCATCCTCCTACACAAAGTACTCTAGAGAGCCTCTTGCCAACCCTTGAGTAACAGAAATACACAAAGATTGGTATTAATTGGTATTAATTAGAAACTTTTGATTGCAAGTAGCAGAAACTGACTTACTGATTTAAGTCAACTCAAGCAAACCAATGAGGCTACAATGGTGTCCCATGGAGTTTGATGACCTGAGATGTAGAACCAGAAATTCACAACACTCTGCTTCTCTCACTTACGCTAATCTTCTCTCTCTCTTTCTCTCTGTCTTCAAATATTCCTTCCCTCCTCTGTTTACAAGACAGGACACGGGTGCCCCCAAGCAACCCAGTTAACACATGAGAGCTCTACACACTGAGACTAAATTCCAATTCTAACTTGGGTTGGTTACTACCTATGGTACAATCGATATGGATCCAAGGTCATCTAAAGGTCAGGGGCCCACAGGAAGAGTGGAGAGTAATCTTGAATAGAGAGTGATAATGAATTTAAAGTTTCAATCATACTCTTTCTGGGCTTTCCATTTAACTCAAATCCTCACACCCCTAATAGAGATTATCTTCCAATTAATCATGCAGAATGTAACCATTATAACAAAAAACCAGTGGTCCATAGATGGTTCTTTCTTAGAAGGAAGATAAAATATATGGACATGATTTAGTCTCAGCACCGGGTCAGCTCAAGGCATAATTGTCAAATGGATGATAAATAACTGATTCCCTTTATCTTCTCTTTCCAAGTCTTTATACTCCACCTGTGTCTACTTGCTCACCCCACCCTCTTCAGTAGACTAATATTATTTAATCATTTGCACCCAGTGTGCATGGATTAAGTCGATCTGTTCCTTACTCCAGGGGAAAAGATAACCACAAGAAGCTTAAAAACATCCATTTGAATGACAGAACATTAATTTCATTTACCCTGAAGGGATCTCTTTCCTAGAGCACTGGGCGTGTGAAGTTAGTCCTTGTGCTAGGATTTTGGTGCCTCTCACATTTGAGCAATAAAGCAAATCAAAACCTACAGAGTATGATCAGGAGCCCTGATGTCAAAAGCAGATGTATTCTCAGATATATCTTTTGGCACTTCATGACCTATTTGCCTGTATCAGGAGAATTTTCTGTTTTTAAATATTAAAATGGGGTGAAAGAGTTCATTTCAGCCTCAGCGACAGGCAAACCCCATGGTACCCTCCTGCAGCTTGAACAGAATTTTCTTTCTGAAAAAATTCATTCTCCAAAGGTTGAAGATGGAGGTGTGTGCGTGCGTGGGTTGGGGGTGGGGGGAGTTTGATCACAATTTAGCAAACCTTGACATTCTTTACGAGCGCCATCATCTACTGCTTGAGGGCATTTTCACCCACCCAGGTGTTCTCTACTGGCAGCTAGTTGGTGTGTGTGTATGTGTGTGTGTGTGTGTGTGTGTGTTGGTTTTAATCAAGCCACAAACTTCTTTGCTTGAAATTTTATAAGTTCTTTCTGGATTTAATTTGTGCATTTGAAGAAAGAATTACCAATGAGCGTCTGGTCTCTTGAAGGTGGACACTCACCAAGCCACCCATCAGACATCAGAGCCAGCTTCAAATGTGTCTCCCTTTGAGTCCAACGAGCACAATCTTATGCTTTTGGCCAAGGTGTGACTTTTCTTTAAGACGGGATGAGCTAGCTCGTGCCAGTGAAATCCAATAGGACAGCAAGCAGCAATTTGTTCCCACTGCTCTTTGGGAATTCACATTTTGTGGGGGGGTGGTGGGGAGTCTGTCTACACTGAGCCACCTGGTGGTTGTGTAGAGAACAACAGCCAGAGGCACAGGTCCTGGGTGACACAACAAACATTTGCAGAGGGGCACTCTTGGGGAGGGTGTGGTAGTGATTCTGTGAGACCCCTGAAGTGAAGGAAGCAATTGGACCGCAGAGCTTGCTTCTGCTACTCAGTACGTCTTCTGTAACAACTCGTCAGGGTGATGGTATTATTGTAGTGATTCAGAGAGGAAATTTGGAGAGCTGGAAAAATGAGTCACTCTTCACCCCACCGACTGCTGGCCACATAACCCAGAACAAGTTATTCAGCCTTTTGAGCCTCTGAAAAATGAGAATGATAACGGTACGTACATCACACAGTTGTTGTGAGAATTAAATGAGATAATTCATGAGGCACAGAATGTCTAGTACAAAGAATGGGCTTGTTAACGTGGTTAACAAGCAAACACAACGCTGTCAGACTTCGTTGGGAAACTCTCACTGTTTCTCCTTTGAAATGAGAGCCGTGCTTCTCTTGCGTGGTCAAAGATCTGCTGACAGAGTTGCCTTTACAGAAAAGAGGAAGAATCTTTTAAGAAGTGCTGTTAAATGGTCAAATTCAATTAGTCAAGTAGAAGTGGCCTTTAGCTTCTCTCCATTTATGAGGAAGAGGTCCACTGTGTATCGTGGTGGACTCTGAAGATTCCCTTTCTTCTTTGTCTTCATTGTGCCATATTTGACCGAACTAGACGTCGCAAAGCCTTAGGAGATATTAGTCAGAGAAAACAGACTTATTGACCAGTTTCAGCAGCTTAATTTGATGTCTATTCAGATGAAAGTTGAGAGTTGTTGGTGATGGTCACATGACCATTGCATTTATCTCATTTAATCCTCACAACAAACATATGAGGTTGGTACCATCATCATACATGCAGAGTGATTCCATCTAAATCCCAGCTCACCCAAACCAGTGAGGGAAAACTTCCTTTCCCATTTCCTGTCTGTCTTCTTCCTCCCTATTTTTATTTGAACATCAAGTGACTCATTCTTAAGTACTGATCTGGATACATCTGAGAGCATTGCCCATACCACAGACCATTTGCTTCTGCCAAAATACAATGAAGAATCTGTTGAGGGGGAAAAAAATTACAGAAAAATGCTATCCAAACCCAATAGACTTCAATTTTGAGTGATTTTATTTTTCTGGCCAATATCTCAATAAGAAAAACCTAAATAAAATAGAATTATGTAGAGGATGAAATCTCACATTATTAGTGGAAGACACCAGATACTCAGCCATATTCTTCTCTCTCCATTTCTCAGGCTGACTCACTGGAAGAAGGTCTTAGAAAGGTGGATTCAATGCACAGAAAGGGCCACAATCCCAGGTAATGGGGTACGAGCTACTATTTCTCTTATTCATTTGGAATATAACTGAGATGGCATGGAAATTAGAGTCAAGGAATCCAAAGAATATCCAACTGTAGGAGATATCAATATTTTGAGTTTAATAACAGAAGGTATGAGTTTGACCTTCTTCCATCATATTATGTAGGTTAAATTAATAGGAGTTGGAAGAATGCCAATGGTTTTCCATCTCTACTAAGGCGTTCGATGTATTTTCTTGATTGTATTGTGCTTTGAGAGGTGTGACATGAGCAGGAATTATGTTTAATATCATAGGAGCTTTTCACTGTGCGATACTTCACAGTTTGAAAATTCCTTTTAAGTGGGTTTTTCAGTTTGATCTTCACAACAATAAAATGAATTCCACAGATTATTATTAGAATTCAAATTTGACAAATGAAGTTCCAAGAGATTAAGTGACTTGTTCAAGTACATTCTGCTAGTAAATATTCACGCCAAGATAAAAAGATGGTGTTGCTGGGAGCTTAAATGGGATGCCAAGGAAACTTTGGAACTTCCTCCCCTGCAAATCTTTTAGAAACACAGTGTTTTCTGAATAAAGCATTTTGATAAGCGGTACTGAAGGAAGGTTAGGAAAGAGACCAGGAGACCTCGCCTAAGTATCCTGCTAGCCCTGTCATCGGGACAGTTTCTTGCTCTCTAAATGGAAGGGCAGAGATGATAATAATTAAGCTTTAGTCTTCTGTACTTCCTTTCATCTGAGCATTTCAGCCAGACAGGAAGGAACCACCCCCTCTACACGGTATGGTTCTCTTTTCAAGCAGGTCCATGTCCATTAACTCTCTAGAATTTGATTTGGGGTGAAAGACAAACGTCTTAAGGAAACCCCAGGAATTTGCACCCCCAAAACGTGTGGTCAGGGCTGCTTTTTATAGAGCTGGATGTCATCGTTATAGAAAACTTTCTGAACAAACCAAGTTGCTGCTCTTCTGCGTAAAAATGAAGTTATGGCACCATCAAAGTCTCTAGTTAGCAGCATCTGCAAGTTTAGTGGGAGAGTCTGAAGGCAGAGCATGAACAGAAATGTGAACACTCCCTCACTCTGTCCCCGCCTCCTCCCAGCCTCCCACCTGCAATAGACTGTATTCATATCTCCCAGAGGAAATATGCTGTTACTGATAATATGATCACTGAAACACTGGGAGTGGTTAGATACCGAGCTCTGGCAGTGGGTTAATAAAAGGCCTAATGAAGAACAAAAAATCCTGCCAGTCACTGTAAAAAAATATTGCCCTCAGGAAATTATAAATCAGACACAATAGTGTGAAGTTAAAAATATACATATATACATTGCATTGGCTCGCTGATAAATGCAGGAGTGGGCAGACTGGTGACGAAGAAAATATGTCACTGGATGCCCTTGAAGTTCCAGTCCACCTCATATGGCGCAGTTAAACGCCTCTGCAGTGCAAAGCCAAAACCACATTTACTCAGCCTTGTCAGATCACGCTGCACCACACAGCAGAAACAGGATGCCTGGTCCACAAATTAGTTCTAATTCCCAGAGCCTGACTCGCCTCTTCTCCTTTTCTTTTTCTCACTTTTTTACTTGTCTGTTTGCCTAATTCCACCTCATTCATCTCAATGGACTCTTAAATGCTACCTCTGGATACAGACCTGTGGTAGGGTTTCCTTAATAGATCCACTCTGAACTTGTCTGGAAAGAACCCAGTGAAAATTAATTTTATGGGCAACCTCAACCCAATGCCATCTGACGGACAGAGGAAGTATGAGGAACAAACCAAGATAGAGGCCCTGACCAACAACTTAACCTACCTTTCTGCCATCACTACAGAACTAGTCACCCCAAACATAACCAGAAGTTCTTAAAGTATAAGCCCAAGGCAATAAATTCTCCCCCAAAATGTAGGAGTTGCCTTTCACTCCAACCTGAAAGTACCAATTTCAAATTTTTATTCTGAGACCCTTCCTCTTTACATCTAGCTTGAAGACAAAATTGGTTCCCGAAGGGTGTTGCTAAGGTAACATCTACCACATGTAGACAAAAGTGAGACCAGCGACTCTCTCGTGTTTGCACTGCCCCAATCTTGAGCCAAGCCGAAGACGCACTTTCCCTTCCACATACACTTAACAGTGGCATTGTGTGTATTTGGTCATGCGTATTATCAGACAGAGCTTTGTCATGTTGCCAGATGTGTGACCACCAGACTTATTTGTCAAATAAATTCGTTGATGGAATCTAGTTATTTAGTCATTTTAGTTCATGAATTCCAAATTCTAATATGTATTACTCAAAACCAACTGAATAACCCAACCAAGTTGGATTAACTAATACTTAACAGAGTAAGTTATGCTTAAATAGCTCTTGGTGACATGCAAAATAAAGACTACGAAAAGGTATGTTTTTCACCCCTAATTTCTAAGTATTAAAGAAATGACTTGTGTCAAAAGGAGACACTCGATGGGCAACCAGGGGACCACAAACCATCCTATAAGAATCAGCACTTTGGGAACGCTAAACTACAAATGAACAAGCCATGCCTATGGACCAGGATGTTGGCTTGATAAATTATTACTGGGTTTATTTTTTGGTCTTTGTGATTCCTGAGTTTTTAGTCTAGTTATTTTTTTTACATGTTCCTGCTGTGCTGGGAGATCTTAAAGAAGAGTCTTCAGGGCTTCCCTGGGGGCGCAGTGGTTGAGAGTCTGCCTGCCGATGCAGGGGACACGGGTTCGTGCCCCGGTCCGGAAGGATCCCACATGCCGCGGAGCGGCTGGGCGCGTGAGCCATGGCCGCTGAGCCTGCGCGTCCGGAGCCTGTTCTGCGCAACGGGAGAGGCCACAACAGTGAGAGGCCCGCGTACCGTCAAAAAAAAAAAGTCTTCAGTCTACACCTGAGTTAGGACTACTGAGAGGTATCATAGGAGACACCTCAAGTCCACATCTGGATTTGCAGTTAGGAAGGAGATGGAGCAGCGGCTATGCCAGGATATGGTTTCCCAAGGAAATAGCCATCTTGAGAACAGAGAGAAAAGATGAAGGACCCCCCACTGGAAGGTTCTTCCTCCTGGTCAGTTTTAGAGAACTGCAGTCCTATTTTACTAAATATACCACTAAATACTGTTAGGTAAAGCATTTAGATAAATAAATAAATATAATACTTATATTTATAAATATATATATATAAATAAAGATAAATAAGAAAATAAAGATAAGGACAGAAAATCAGCCTTTGAAATTCATCCACGAAGATTCTTAGTGGTCTTAGCCAAAGCAATTGTAGTGGAGTGGCAGAGGTGGGAGCCATTCTGGAGTTTGTTAAAGAGTGAATTCAATGAAAATGTGGAGTAGCCTTTGCAGACCAATCTTGGGAAGATAAGCTGTGAAAATGTGTAGGGAAATGGGGCAGTAGCGTGAGGTGTGACGGGGAAGAGGAAATGTAGAGATGGGAGATAAGACGGCATATTTGTATTATGGGAAAAGTCATTCAGGAAGAGAAAGATTGATAACGTAAGAGAGAGAGAATGGCCTAATGAGCAAAGATCTTAACAAAGGGAGAGAGGATGATCTCAGGAGTATGTATGGAGGTACCAACATTTGAAAGAAGGGATATGCACTTCATTTTAATATTAAGAAAGAAGAGGACAGGCAGTACTGCAAATGGATTTGGACCACCAATTTTGATGATGGAAAAAAATGACAGAGTTCTCTATCCTATGGTTTTTACTTTCATACTGACACTAGGTTATTAGCTGAAATGAGAGGGAAAGAAGTGAGAGTAGGATAGAGTTTTTAAATGATGCTGATTATTTTTTTTATGTAGAATTGTTGAATAGTGAGTATTAAGAAGCCATTTGAGGTCTGATATCTTGACTTTTTGTTTTTTCCCTCAGCTATGTTGTACTCCTTCATGTGCAGATATGGAAAGGGCAAGAAAAGTTGAACCAAGACTGGAAGTTTACAAAATTCATACAACAAAGGGAAAGAGGACAAGAGCATTGGGATATTTGTAAGGGAGAACTTTTTATCACAAATCTAACCTGGAAATGAAGGGAAGTGATAGCAGACATGAGCTCAAGGATTTTAAGTAAGCAATGAGATCAACAGATTGAATGTCATGGAGTAGAAAATACCAGAATAATGAGACATTGTGGTCCAAGAAAGAGATATATGTAACTGAGATTCTGGAGTAAATGGAAAGGACAAGTTCACTTCAAAGAGAAGGAAAGGAACTGAAAAGCCAAGTTCCCAAGAATGATGAAATAGGTGTAGAAGGAAATTCAGATCCTGAGGCTAAAATTTAATTTAATGAAAGAAGAGAAATGGCTAGGAGGAAGGCTGTAAACAATGGTCATGAAAAGAAGATGATGGTCTATTTAAAGAACTGAGCCTCAAAGCTACAGGAGTTGCAGAGGACGGAGGGGACCTCTGGTCTAAAAACAGCCTGGTGCAGTGGAGGACAATTATGTCTCTTTCCGGTCCTGGTAAGGGGGAAGAAACCTCTCCGAGAGAGGGCTGCTGAGGAGTGAGGTCTTCAGAGGACTGTCAGATGTCAGTCCAGGTGGCAAAGTGGACATTTATCAGAGAGTTTGGGTCTCTAGGGTGGTTTACCTCCCACAGGGAGAGTGTCAGGATTTGATAGTGAGGGGAGACTAGAGGGTGGAGCCAGTTGTCCAGTGATGCCAGTTCAATGAATAGGGAAGGAGAAGAGAACAAGCAGAATTGTGAGGCGTGATGGAATGTTCCGAGTTTCTGCTTTTTCTATGAACATAGCCACTATTTTGAGCATTACTGAGTATCTGCAGTGTATGAGGTATGCATTGTCTCATTTAAACTTCATAACAATCTATGAGCAAGTTGCCTCATTGCCCATTTTACAAAGGATGAAAGTAGGGCTTGGGTGGGCCATGTAACTTGCCCCAAAACACACAGCGTTTAAAAGACAATGTTAGACATTGTTTAACATTTAGTAACAGATGCATTACTGAAGAAGTTGATCATCATTTGAAATTTTGTTAATCAAGCCACAGTTGTAATGCACTAACGGAGTTCGGATTTCCAGGAACGCACTTATGAATCCTTTGTCAATGCAAAAATAACTTCCCCAAATTGATGCCTCCTCTGTAATCTGTTTGGACAATCCCAATTTTCTTGAAGCAAGATAATTTTTATTAAATGGTGTAGTTACATAGTATTCTAGATCAGAAATGATCAAAGCATTTTACAGACAATAAATGGTCTCTCTGATTTAAAAAAAAATAAAATGACCCAATAAGGTCAGTGGCAAAAGCAAGAATTACACCAAGGCATTATGACTCTACTCACAATAAAACACTGCAATTCTTTACTCATTAGCAGAGCTTTATTTTCCATGGGATGTATTTCAAATGAGGCTATGCTATAAGTAGAAAACAATACATACGGGTTCATTAGTCTTGCTCTTTTAAAGATAAATGCTGTATGTGGGATAAATGCTGTGAGCAAGAAATTATAAGCAGGTTCCCATATGCTAGATATCTATTTCTACAGCTCCTATCATCATGGTTTCTGGGCACTTTGACAGATAGATGAGGCTAATTCAGGCAACACAGTACATTCAGAAGAGTAGGTGAAAATCCCCTCTCCTTAGCTTCCTGCCTCAAAAAACAATAATTCATCAGAAAGTGAGAAGAAGAAAAGATTTTCTGGAATGGAAACCTAAGAGAAAAGCTGCACAGAAGGGGCAAGTTTCAATCTTTTGGTTACAAGTAATAATGTTGACTGTATTACCCTTTGATCAAGGTGTTTGGGAATCTATCCTAAGAAATAATCCTAAGTGGCGAAAATGTTGTATGCTAATCATCATAGCCTTAGATTAAAAAATTCAAAAGTAAACAAGAAAGAAAAGTGTTTAAAAGTAGGAGATATTTTCAAGTAATTCATAGCATCTATTTCTCTGAATATTATGTAACTGTTAAAATCATATTTATAAAAACTGTAAAATTATTTGGGAAAGTTCTTATATGACAAAAGTAGTAATCCGTTCAATGTAGTATGTCAAATGTTAAATAAAGAATATGATTACAACTGTGATTGGGTTTAGGTATTGAGACAAGAAGCATAGAAAACACAAAGCATAGAAAAAAGGTTGGGTTTAGGGATTGAGACAAGAAGTCATTTCTTTTTGTTCTTTTAACTTTTCTGTGTTTTTCAAATTTCTATTAAATAAAGTGTCATATTTTGAAATATAAATGATAATTCATTTATATTCTGAAGGTTTAATAGCTGGAAATTCTACCAATGATTATTACACCTTAAAAATTAGCCAGTGTGTGTTTCCACTAAGTGTATTATTATTGGCTAACCCTATGGTATTTTTTAATCATCTTTAATCAAATGTTCTTGATTTTACATACCTCGAAGTACACTAAAGTGTGGACAGTTGATGCATTTTGACAAGCACGCCCATATAACCACACCACAGTCAAGACATAAAACATGTCCCTCCCTCCAAAAAGTTTCCTTATGTGCATTCCCAGGCAAATCCTCCTTTACTCTTAGAGACAACCACTGATCTGTTTTCTATCACTACAGATTAATTTTTCCTGTTCCAGAATTTCACATGAGTGTATTCTTTTGTGTCTGTCTCTTTTGACTCTGCATAATGTTTCAAGGTTAATCCATGTTGTTGCAACTGTATCAACTGTTTATTTTTTATTGTTATGTATATATATCACATGTATGTATATACCACCTTTTTTATCCATCCACCCATTGGTGGTCATTTGAGTTGTTTCAATTTAGGGATACTATAAACATTTGTGTTCAAATCTTTCTATGAACATGTTTTCATTTTTCTTGGGTAAATACCTACAAGTGGAATTCCTGGGTTGTATGGTAAGTGTATGTTTAACTTCATAAAAGTTAAACCAACTTTCCATGTGCTTTCCCAAAGTGGTTTTAAGCATAAAACGTCTAGGAGAAAATCTTTTCAACCTTAGAATATGCAAAAAAATTCTGAGATAGGACACAAAAAGCACAAACCATAAAATAAAATTTCTTATATGTAAGACTTCATCAAAATTAAAATTTTCTGTTCTTTTAAAGGCAGCACTAAGGAAATAAAAAGGCAAGCAACAGACTGGGAGAAAATATTTACAATACATATATGTGAAAAAGGACTTGCATCAGAATGTATAAATAACTTTTACAACTCAATGATAAGAACTCGAACAGCCAACGAAAACATGGGCAAAAGATTTGAACAGACATTTCTACAAAGAAGATAAACAGATGGCAAAAAAAAAAAAAAAAGCACATGAATAAATGTTCAATATCATTAGTCATCAGGGAAATGCAAATTAAAGCTATGATAAGATGCCATTACACTTCTACCAGAATGTCTAAAATTACAAAGATTGACAATACCAAATGTTGGTGAGGATGTGGAGCAACTGGAACTCTCACTGTGTTTTTTTGCTGGTATGATTCATCTTATACTGACATCTTAAACAAGTAACAGATCATTTCCTTGAGTCAGGCCTGAGATTTAATTAATGTTCATATTTGTTCTTTATCTCATTATGCCCTCAGACTTTGCTAATTTCCATGACGGGATTACTGTACGTAGCATCACTAAATATCGAATACTCTCTACATCAGAAAAGAAACAATTAATATTGGCCTGATAACTTATTTTAGGATATCACCTCTAAAACGCCACCTCTTACATTTAACATCTCGTTCAAACTTTGTTCTATTTAAATTTTTATAAATGATTTTAGAGATCATACTGCATCTCATTCTTACCCTGTAAATCTTATAATGTCTTTGTCCAAAAGGAATAAAAATTCAGGCCAGAAAAAATTAGCAAATTCTCGAGTTATCTTTCAGTTTCTACATCGAAAGCCAAATTCCCCTTTGACTCAAGTCAAGCTTTATGGAGTCAATTAGAACGTTAAGTGTGCTAGGTTGTGGAGTTTGAACTGTGAGATTGGGAAAATTCAAAAATAGTTTCATTTACTCTAGACTTTTAATTTCCTATCATCTTCTCACAATCTATAATAAAACAGCTCCGTGGTCTTTCCAAAGTGAACACAGGATCACTCTTGAATTTTACTAATTGCCCTCTCTGCAAGTCTTATTTGTACTTTTTTGTGTGTTATTCTGACTTTCCAAACCCCAAATCAGATATTTCAGAGGCAGCTGGGAGGCAAACAATCTGAGATATGTTGTTTCTCTGCCAGAATAATGAAATTTCCACAATATTTTGATGATCTATGGAAATAATGGAACAGATATTTTAAATCCAATTTTTCCAAGATCCCAGATCATATATTTACTGGAGCTATAGCCATACCAAATGTTCTCATCACACCAGAGCAGAAATACGTTTTGATGATATACTACTGAGACCTCCAAGTTTAGACATCACATATATCTGATGGTTTTATAAATTATCTGTGGATTATGCCCTCCACAACTTACTGGCCCCTTTTCAGTACCAATATTGATGGGTTTGGCTTCATTATTCATTTCTTCCTAAGTTTCTTTAAAATGTTGACACATACAGATTAAATCAGATGGCAGGATTGTTCATGGTACAGCCTGTACCTTTTTGGAGACACATATTTAATGAATTAAGAAAAAATAATAACATTCTGCAGGAAAAGCAAAAAATGCAAGATCAAAACTCCAGCTAAACTCTTTAAGCCATTATGAGTGACCTCTAAACCACAAACAATGCTAAAGTTCTTGGGAAAACTTTGTTTCCCTGGCACTCACAATGCATATTAACTCAGAAGCAGAACTCTGCCAAAAATGTAAACCAGTCACTGTTTATCAACGTGAAATAAAATTAGCACATGAGCAAAAGGAAAAGCACATCTTTGGTGTCAACATTTCTGTGAACTTCTCTATAGTGATTACAGTTGCATTTGCTGGGTTTTACAGAGGTATGATGGGCAAAAGAAAATGTACACCTGGAGTGAATGGTGCAGCTGTTTGTGGTTGCAGGTTGCAACTATGTCAGGTACAACTGTGTTCATTGCTCCTGATTCCAGATTTACAGAGCCTCTTAAAGTCACTGCAAAATGAGTAAGATTTGCAGAGGTCCCCAATTCTGGCTGCACATAGACTCACTAGAGTGTTTGAAAAAACAAACAAACAGACAAACAACACTCCAATGCCTGACTCCTTCTCCAGGCTCACTAAATAAGAATCTCTGGGCATGGGACCTAGATATCAATCAGTATTCCCTAATAATCTCTGGTGATGTACAGTTAGGTCTGAAAAATTCTATATTGAAACAAACTTTAGCAGCTGTGTCCAACTCAGTCTTCTGAGATGATAGAGGTGGTTGGGAAAGGATTGAAGGTCATGGAGCTATTTCCAATTTCTCAAAAAGTCCAAGAGAAAACACACATGCAACCTACAACATGTGGGGTGGGGAGGGGTTGTTTGTTTTCTGTTTGTTTATTTGTGTTTTGTCTATAATTATATTAGCTCAATACTGTGTCATGAAAGAAAAATTAATTTATTTGAGGAATAGAAAATGAAGAAATGAACTATTACATAAGAAAGCATATTTTCAGTAGACAAATATCTTCAACCATGGGCTCCATTTGGGAAAAACTAAAAAGAGGATCTCTTGTAGATAGCTGTGGCTTTTGCCTGTACAGCATCCATTTTCCTTTGGAAAAAACAGTGCTCTAATTTTGGAGTCAGGGGGAAAGATTTCTCCCCTAGAGTCAGTCTGAGACTAGTTGAGCCCACCACTTGGTCCTAGGATAAGCATGTGACCCTGACCTGGATAATTCCAATATCACATCCCCTCAGCCAGAATGATTGGTTCAGGTCCTTGACAATGACCCTAGTCAGGCTATTAGAATAATCAGGTGTCAGCCCTGAGTCTTTTCTAGAGGGATAAGAAGAAGCCTCCAGAACCACTGTGAGAGAAAAGTCTGTGTTAACATGAGGGCATTGCAGAGGAAAGCAGAGAATAGCAAGGAAGACAGAACTGCTCCAGTTGACATAATTGGGTCCCTGCAATACAATGATCGAAGCAGAAAGATCTTGTGCTGGTCAGTTATGTGAGTAAATAAATTTTATTTTATTAAATTCATTCATTCATTCATTTTGTAAAAGTCAATATAAATAAAGTTTCTGTTACCAGCAGCCAAGCAAGTGTGATGAATGCAAGATCCTTGTCAGTGAAATTGTCAGAACCATTAAGAAATCTGGAGATGCTTTCCCATCTCACAGGCAGTTTTTGTTGGTTTGTTTGTTTTACTAGGCAAACTAAAGCTTTAATTTCCTAGAATCAGAACCTCAAGGACATTTCTAGTCAATCACTCAATCCATTAACAAGTATCCAATGAGCCCCCTACCTGGGCCTGTCACTCTACTAGGCATGACAGGAAAGTGGATGTAAGTAGAAGGCCTGGTCCCTGCATTCAGGAAGCTTACAATCTACTCAGAGAGATAAAGCAAATGCATTAGAAATAACTCGGGGAAGAAAATCACGTAAACTTCAGTAGAAAGAAGTATTAATTAGCATGCCCTAAGTGTTTTCCATGAGCCAAATGTCATATGAAGTATTGTAAATGGTACTACCACTGCCTTCAAGGAGCATATTATCGAGAACATAAAACACAGATTCCAGAGATGATCTTAGTGCATTACAAAGCAACATGGCATAATTCAACAACAAAAATGGTACTTCAGATCAAAGGTCATGAACAGCATGGGAATTACTGGACAAATTTACTTCAGAGGCTTCTACTGTGACTCCCAAGTGCCACCAACACTAATCTCACCTAAATGTTGAATCTCTAGGGTCTGAGGTCTTCTCCCAACTCCACCACAGCTCCCATGTTCTCTGTTGGAACAGGTCATCCTCTAAAAAATAAGACCACCTCCACTGTTCCCCAATACTCCAACTTCTCATTATCCTCCAATACCTCATCATCCTTCAATTTCCCCTCTTTCTCTAGCTCTCTTCCACCTCTCCAACTCTCCAAGCTCTTTCCAGCTCAGTGTCCAGAGCTATCCAAGTGCACTGTAACGGAGTTCTCATACTAAAGACGGAGAAGGAGGCGATGGAAGGGTGCACTCAAGGGAGCAGAAATTGCATCCACGGTGAAACAAATCTCTATTTTGTTTCTTTTTCCTCTGGTTCTCTTCTTCCCTTCAACATCCAAATCCAGACTCCTTTGGAAACAAACTACTTTTGTGTAAAGAATTGCTTTTGTACTTTAAAAGAGGAGTTTGTTAATGCAAATGACTCTCGAGAGTATGTGTGTCTCTGTGTGTATGTGTTTACATGTATATGTGTGTGTGTGTATGTTGAGGGTTGATATTTCAAAGCTTTGGAAAAGGGAGGAGGCCAGGAGAGGTTGAGAAAAAAATCACCAAATAAGGATTCTTATTTACTTTATATACTCCTGGATTATTTCCTCACAGGGCGTGGGTGATCAATTAGATTAGTACTGCAAATATTCACATACCAAGAGCACAAAGAATGTCTCAGTAACAGAATCAGAGAAAA
The DNA here is from genome assembly GCF_937001465.1 of Orcinus orca. Lineage (NCBI taxonomy): Eukaryota > Metazoa > Chordata > Mammalia > Artiodactyla > Delphinidae > Orcinus > Orcinus orca. The sequence goes on from NC_064563.1 coordinate 10,094,577, forward strand.
ATTCAAGAATTAAAGGTTCTCTAGTATTGATTCTGCTACCTTACTACCTTAATTTTCCCTTTGAATTCTCACTAACTTTTCTGTTAAGTCATGGAGAGCATGAAGCATTGAAAGGGGAAATTATACAAACTGACTACACAGAACTCTTGTTTTTAAATAAAAAGTTGACATTTAAATGAATGATGGAATAATAATATTAAAATATTAGCCAGCCTGATCCCACCCACACACCCCAAGTGGTCTCTCAACACGTCTTTGGCTTACCCACTGTTCAGTCAGCTAGGCTGTTCTCATCTAATTCTTTCAGAGAGAGGATGTGACAGGAGAGAACAAACAAAAAAAAGGAATGGCTTCTTGGCTTGTGGATTCAAAAGTCTAAATAATGAAGTAGAAGAATAAAAATGAGTCACGATCTAGCAAAATATTGAGGATAAAATATCATGACAATGCACACAGCTTTCCCTAAGTCCTCACAGCCAATTTAGAAAACAAAGTTCCCTAAATGTCACAGAATTAGGAGCAAAGGAAATGCAATGGGGGCAACGGACTTCAGTGCCCTCCCAAGGAAGGGTCACTGTCCACGCTCCTAAGCTAAGCCCAAGGCAGAGGACAAAAATCCCTGAGAAGCTGGTGAAATCTAGGTGAACCAAAGGAGGGAAAAGCTGAGAGAAAGAGTGACCTCAGAGTACATTGAGGCAGGTAGAACTTTAGACAATAGCAGCATTTCCCACTCTGCAGTGCAGCGGAGGAGAAGGAAGATGACTGACTTTGGTCAAGTGTGGCTCAGAGGTAGCAGGAGAACCACCCGACCTGTGATTGTGCACACCAGAAGAAGGCATGTCTCTGTGGTGACGCAAGTAGACTGACAGCTGAGATCCAGATGAAACAAGGAATGTCGTAGCCATTGTGGACAGAGATCACTGAGGAGCGATCGGATAAGGCAATGAATGAGCAAATGACATGCAAGACCAGATTTGGCCTGCCTCCTGCCCATGCATAGTCTTCCATAATGCAAGATCTTTAGCACTAAATAATTTATAAAGGCAGACATAATATCTGTTAAGCTCTTAAAAAAATGGACATATTTAAGTAGTCAAAACCTATTATCCAGCTGAATAATAATGTTCAAGTAACTGTTTCTAATGCAAAAACTTCTCTTTCATATGGACGATCACAAAATTCTGTGAGTGATCGCCTTCTAAAATGAAGCTGATCAAAATTTTACAACTGACCAATATGATCAACAGTCATCACATCACCTTAGAGTGATGAAAGCTAAAACAGTCACACCTCACCCCCTCGAAAACAGACATGACTGAAATATCTGCAAGCCAACAGGCACCAAAGGCATTCCTTCAACCAAGGCTCGATAATAGCTCCATTTTCCCTGTTCCCAGAGCCATGAGTGGGTGGCTTAGGGCCAGAGCAGAGTAAACCTCTGAGCTTCTATGCTGGGAGTAAATGAAAAAGTATTTATAATGTCACTCATTTGATGCCTCCACACTCATGTACCATTTCCATCATATTATGGTATGCTGCTTTTTAATGCCTTGTACATTTCCAGGGTCTATACTTTGTGCCATCAAGTAAAGCTGTTGAGGAGAGGGATTGAGTCAGACCCAGTGGATGCCTCTTTATTTTAGGTCTTTCTCCTGTTTTTGACATTATTGCCCATTGACTCTTTTTTTTTTTTTTTTTTTGCGGTACACCGGCCTCTCACTGTTGTGGTCTCTCCCATTGCGGAGCACAGGCTCCGGACGCGCAGGCTCAGCGGCCATGGCTCATGGGCCCAGCCGCTCCGCAGCATGTGGGACCTTCCCAGACCGGGGCATGAACCCGTGTCCCCTGCATCAGCAGGCGGACTCCCAACTGCGCCACCAGGGAAGCCCCCCATTGACTCTTAAATCTCTCTTTGCACTTTGCTCCTTGACTTGGAGCATTGATCACTCAATAGTTATGGACCACTATGTGGCAGGTACCATCCTAAGTCCTGGGAATACTTCTGTAAACAAGGACAAGGCTCTGGCTCTCATTGAGTCAACATTCCAGTGCAGGGGAAAAAAACAAGAATTAAAAAAAGAAATATATGAATGACATAACTTCAGATTGTGATGTATGCTTTTATTTAGGATTATCAGGAAAGACATCTCTGAAGAGGTGACTTACGAGCTGAAACTTCAGTGATTGGAATGAATCAGACTTGCATATATCTGGGAGGAAAGCGAATAACAAGTGCAAAGGCTCAGAGACAGGATGAACCAAGCCTCATGGCAAGAAGACCAGTGTGTCTTAAGCTAAGCAGTCTAGAGGGGACATGAGGAAAGGGCCTGGAGAAGCAGGCAGGGGCTAGCTCTGTTGTGCCGTGTGGGCTATGTCCCCCCTCTCCCTGATTGTCCCCTTCTTTTCCTCATCATTCCATCTTAATCTCCTTCATGTGCTCCTCCGGTTCTTCTGGCCTTTCAAATAGTGGTATTCCCCAGATTTCAATCTTTCCTCTATTCTTTCCCTTCCAGGCTTTTCCTAGGTTGTCTCTTACCATTTGATGAAAACTCCAAGATCATTATGTCCAGTGGTAGAATGCGTTCATTATGGCTCTTAGTGGTGTCCACAGACACATAGCAGTATCAACATAGAAGAGCTGTCTGAGTTCAACAGTATCAACATGTAAGTGTTGTATACAGCCCCTCATAAGAGGGCCAGGAATAACATCGCCCACAAGGAAACCAATCGTGAAAAAAGAAATTTCCGAATATGAAGCTGTTATATCTCTATGACACTTCTCCCAGGGGAGGGTGTACACTGCCCCTTTTCTCCAACTTGCTTGAAGGTCAAGCTTCCAGGGACAGAGACAACATTTATCCGTACAAGATGTCTGGACTGTTGGAGGCACCCATGCAGTGGTTAAGGTAATAAGTCTTTATAGCTCTACCCTAGGTTTGTCTAGATAGATGGAATAATTTTATATTGGCATATTTCTGGAATGTTGAGTAGTCCTATAATAATTATAAATCATTTGGAAAGGCTGCTACTGGTCATTCCCACTTATTACATGGAAGCCAACAGAGCAAATCTTGCACTGTTTGCTGTAAGTCTTAGACCCCCAGTGCTTTGACACCAGCCCTGAACTCTTTCCTGAGCTTTAGGTTCATCTATCCACTTTCTCCTTGGTCTGTTCATTTCTTTTCATTGTTATGTATTTATTTTTATTGAAGCATAGTTGATTTACAGTGTTTCAGGTGTACAGCAAAGTGATTCAGTTACACACACACACACACCTATGTATATATATACATACACGCATATGTACTCTTTTTCAGATTCTTTTCCACTATAGGTTATTAGAAGATTTTTGTTTTGTTTTGTTTTTTATCATTTTTATGGGAGTATAGTTGATTTACAATGTTGTCTTAGTTTCAGGTGTACAACAAGGCAAATCAGTTATACATATACATATAACCACTCTTTTTTAGATTCTTTTCCCATATACTCAATTACAGGGTATTGAGTAGAGTTCCCTGTGCTATACATTGGGTCCTTGTTGTTTATCTATTTTATATATAGTAGTGTGTGTCCATTTTGATATAGCTGGGAAATGTAAACTCAACAGATCCTAAACTGAACTCTTCACTCTCCTCCACAAGTCTAACCCTATACTCTTCTTCTATTTCCGATTTATTCTAATGCGATGTTTATACTTTCAGTCACTAATGCCAGAATCTACCAGTCAATTTAGATTCTTCTTATCCCCCACATCCAATAAACTAACAGATACTCCCAGTTTTATTTCTCTCAAATATTTCCCTAAATCCATTCCTTTCTCTACATTTTCATAACCTCTGTTCGTTAGGTCCCATCATCTTTCAGTAGACCATTGTAACAGCCTTCTAAGTAGCTTCTTTACTTCCAGTTTTATTGTCTCTGAATCCCCTCTACACACTAACATCAGAGAGATTCTCTGAAAACCACTCTGCCCAGAACACCATTCTCTTGCTGAAACCCTTTCAGTGAGTCCGCATTTCCAGCAAAACATCCAAGCATCCTACCATGCATACAAGGTTCTCAATGATATGTCTCTACCCATTTTTCCAGCATAATCCCACCACCACTCTGCCTTACCCTTTATGTTTTACCCACAACAGATTTCCTGCATTTCCTCACTCCCCATGCTGTTTGCTCTCTCCTTGGAATTTTGCCTGAAACTTCTCTTCTTTTCATACCACTATATCCAATCCATCAGGAAATCCTATTAGCTCTATCTTGGAATTTAGCTAGAATCTCATGACTTTGCACCATCTTCACGGCAATCAATCTGCTCCAGAAATTCACTGTCTCTCACCTGGATTATTGTGACAGTCTCCTAATTGTGTCCCCACTTGTACCCTTGTTCTCTGTAGTCTATTCTTTCCCAAGAAGCCAGAGTAATACTTTTTCAATGTCAGTCCTATCATATCTTTTATCCATTGTTTCCCCCATTTTGCTTAAGTATAATCCAGATTCTTTACAATGGTTCACAGTGTCTTAACATGATGTGCTACCCTGAACTCATCACTTCTCAGCTCTCACCTCCTCTCACTGTCCCCTTTGCTCACTGACCTCTCTACTCTTCCTTGGCCATGCCAAGCCTGCCCTTGCTCATGGCTTTTTCACATACTCTTCCACCTACCTTGAAATTTCTTCCACTCTGTATCCACGTGGCTACTCTCTGACTTCGACATGAAAGTGACAGCCCTACATAAACTAGAACACCAACCTCCCCATGACTCTCCATGGCCCATACTCTGCTTTATTTTCTCCTTATTACTTCTTTTTCTCCTTTATCAACACCATTCTATATTTAAGGAAGATGGTTTCTTTAATCACCTGTCTCCCTCACTAGAAGAGAAACTCTACGACAACATAGATTACGCTCTGCCTTGTTCATCTTCAGCCCTCTGCATCTGTAACAGTACCTAGACCATAGAGCTGCTCAGTGAAGATTCCTTGAACGAATGAGTGAATCTCCATATCTACTTAGGCTATGTTTTCTGATGGGTATGTTCCACATTTTCCCTTCTGTTTTGTTTATATTCATTTTTCTCAGCATGGACATCATGCCCTCCATAAAGCCATTCCAGAAACCCCAGTTTGGGCTAATTGTTCCTCCTCACTACACCCATAGCACTGAATGTGTCATCACCTAGCAATCGTTTGTCCATTATAATGACATAAATCTATGTCCTTCCTCTTGCACTAGACTTCAATATCCATTATGAGGGAATATATCTTCATTCGACATAATAAGCACGTATGAAGCACATAGTGCTAGGCACTAGGCATACAGCATTGAACTTATAGGAAAGCCCTCATATTCATGATGCTTGCAGTCAAATGTCTTACTCTTTGGTGCATGGCTTGGCATATCTTGGCATATTAATCATCTTGGATGATTAATGAGTGTCTCTATTTGGGCCTATTATCTTTTATCTTACATTTAAAAAGGGGTCTCTCCTCATATTATTTCTTTCATCAGAATAAAGGGTACAAAATTTGAAGATAATAGCTTCGGTTTTCCTTTGTAGTTGGCAACTTGGTTCCCATTCCAAAAGTCAAAGGCATTCATGCATTTTTCCCAGGAATGGGAGCACCTAAAGAACTCAAAGAGAATAAAGAAGTAAATTGAGCCTGTGATTTGTTCACTTTTAAATCAGTTTTACTGATGTACAATAGACAAACACTAAAATGCACTCGTTTTAAGTGTTCCTTTTGATGAGTTTGGGCTAATTTATTTAACCATGCAATCACTATCACAATGACAATATAAGAACATTTTCATCAGCCCAGAAAGCTCTGTTGCCTCCTTCCCAGTCACCCCCATCAACACCTCTAGCCCCAGGCAACCATTCATCTGCCTTCTTTCCATTTAAATTAGGTTTGCAGTTTCGTATAAATGGAGTTATTCAGTGTGTAATTGCTTAGATCCAATTACCTTTGCACAGTCTGATGTTTTTGGAATTCATCCATACTGCTGCTTGTATCAATATTTCATTCCTTTTTATTGCTGAGTAGTATTCCATTTTATGGGTATACCATAATTTGTTTACCCATTCATCATTGGATGGGCATTTGGATTATTTCCAATTTGGGGTAATTGTGAATAAAGCTGCCATGGACATCTGCATACAAGTCTTTGGTAGAAAACTGTTTTCATTTCTCTTGAAGAAATACTTAGAAGTGAAAATGTTGGGTCGTAGGGTAAGTGTATGTTTAATTTAAAAAGAAACTGATAAACTGTTTTCCAATATGACTGAACCATTTTACATTCCCACCAGCAAAGTATTAGAATTCCAGTTGTTTTGCATGCTTGTCACTTGGTATTGTACTTGGTACAATATTGTACTTGGTACAATTGCACTTGGTATTGTCATTCTTTCTTATTTATGTCAGCCTATTTCTTATATTTCAGGGCAGACTAATGTCTTGATAACTAGGGCAGAGTTTGGGAATACTCAAGCCTTGTAGAATAAGAAGAACTAATCTGCAGATATCTTCTTATAGGCAATTTGGTGAAACCCTATATAGTGGAGCCTGGTACAAAGACAGCGGCCAAGGTTTTCTAAGCCCTAGGAGCTGAACTTTGGCAACAAAACTGAAAAGACATTAGGGTTCAGAAGATAAGGATGAAAAGGATAAGAATGCAACTGGAAATCATGGTTGGGCTACAAGCTTTAGTAGGGGAAATACAGGGCTAGGTTCCTGTGAGCCTCTGGGCACAGCATTTTCATTAACCAATCAAAACATAACTTTGTTTTAGGTATGTTTCCGTTTAAAGACACCTTATTTAATATATGTTGTTGATTCATTAATGGTGAACTCATAGACAACAGCACTATGACTCATACCAAATGAAGCTTATCTAAAACACATAATTTTCTTCATAAGACACATCACAGCCTTCTTGATCTTGGGGACACTAGACAGCACTTCAGATCTTCAGCACTGTGTTTGGGGGCCATTTTAAACAGAAAAATCACCAAAAGATCAGCTTGTAAAAAATGTGGCACTAAATAGACCACAAAAAGGGTACATGTTTACAGTAAGAGAGCTGAAACAAGAAAGCAGTGTTGCTTTGTTCATCCTTTGCTAGGAATGTGCACATCCGGTGACAAGAAATTGTATGCCCACAAGTGACCACGAAAGTGCCATGAGTACTGATCTGGGGGTTACAAGTAAATTTTAGCAACTAGGCAAATTTGCATAGTGGAATCTGCAAATAATGAGGATAGGCTGTGTGTGTGTGTGTGTGTGTGTGTGTGTGTGTGTGTGTACACAGAGTGGACAGTACGCTCCGTGAAGACATGAACATTGCTGATATGGCTTTAGAAAGAAAATTTGCTCTCTGTGGATCCTCAACATGTACTGAATAATCAGTCATTTTTGATCCAACATTAGTAGATCAAAGGAATGTATTCAAAGCTCCATTTCTCTCCAGAGGTGTTAATAAATTAGAATCATTTAACCTCAAGCATTCTCTAGACTAAAGCGCTTTGCATTAGTGATGCTTAACTTTGTAAAAAAACAGTTTTTACCCAAAAATACTGATACTCCAGAGTTTGAAAATCAATCACCTTATTGCTGTACATCTAGTTTGCCAAGTTTAGAGCCCTTATTGCTTGGGGTTGGGTCTTTGTGGCCATTCCTCATGGATCATCAGAATTTAGATCTTTGTGAGCTCACACTTAATTTGCACCCTAATTTTCCCTTTTACTTTCTAATGCCTCCTCAACTCTTTCTGCAAGGAGCCAATACAAGACCTTCCATATTTTAAAGAAACTTATGTCACCTTATACCAAATGTAGATTGCTCTTTCCATAGTTTTAATACTTTTTCTTATTGGCCATCCATTCACTTATTTTTAAAAATCATTTAAGAAATGATGATTGAGTGACTCATGTCCTAGATCACCATCATGTTCTATGTGGGAATCTATCCTCTACTTCAGTGTCACCCAGTCAGCTCTCTGCTGAGCCTCATAATCTTGATTCATATTTCCCAGACCTTCAGTCATCTTCATGTTTATCGTCTATTATCTTCTTTCTTGTTCTAAAGATCTTCTTTTGGTTCAAAAGCCCAGAACTGAATCCAAAACTATATGATTAGTGCAGGTAGAACCAACGAACAACAACAACAAAAAGAATCTCGGGAGTTGAAGCAGAAAAAGTTTAAGTTTTTCTAATTATAAAATGACTGGACTTTATTGTCCCAAAGTATTTAAAATAGTTAGTAAACGTCTAATCTCAGCATCCAAAGATAATGCTCTTTATAATTTGTTGTCTTTCTCTCCTTTGCATATTGTTTTAAATAGTTTAAATTGACAATGTATGCATTTTCCTGTCTTTGCCACCGTCCCATAGTTTAAATTCTTTCTTTTGTATAAAGACATCATAATTTAATTAGTCATTCCCATGCTGTTAGACAAATAGATTTCCTTGTAATTGAGTAACATTGCAAAGGATTAGCTTTGATAGCAAATCCAAGTGAAGTCTTCTTAGTCATTTTTGACATGGTTAAATATGACCCATTATTTCTGATTGGAATACACAGTGTTAAATTTATTCCTGGAGGATATAATACTCTGTGGTTTTTGACTTCCATTTGTGTTAAGGTCACTTCAGATTTATTCCTACTAAAGGTGTGAATTTAGCAATGGAACTTTCAGTGGCTTTATTATAAATAAGTTACACTTGAACAGAAAAATATATAGAATGACATCTCTGCTATAAACAAATCAAACAAAAATATTCTTTTAAAAATAAAAAATGTTAGAACTTACAGGTTTAAAATAGATAAGTCATACGGATATAATGTACAGCATGACGACTATAGTCAATAATACTTTGAAAGTTTCCAAGAGAGTACATTTTAAAGTTCTCATCACAAGGAAAAAAAAGTTTGTTATAACTTTATATGGTAAAGGATGGCAACTAGAATTATTGTGGTAATCATTTTGCAGTACATACAATCTTTATCTTGTATGCCTGAACCTAATATAATGTTATATGTCAATTATACCACAATTTTTTAAAAGAAAAATAAATAAGTGAATAAACCAACAAATAAATAAAAACAAAAATAATGTTAGAATAATGCCAAAAATGAGCATGGAGCTTGTATCTGCTAGAGTTCAAGTTTTGCTGTAAAGATAACAACATGACCTATTTGGGGCAGTCCATTTCACAATAAATTATATATTTCATGTCATGCACTATAACTAAAAGCAATTAGAGTTCTTATTACTCAGAACTTCTGAAACAAGATCCCCTTTTACAGATGTAAGCATTTACTTTATAGTTTTAATCATTCTATTCTCACCACTTAATAAATTTATTGAGTCCCCCACTCACCCCAGGGAACATGGCAATGTACCAATTTGCTTTGTATTTGCTGAAAATAGCAATTAAAATGTCCAGAGAATTTTTATTCTGAAGAAACTTGTTAACCCCCTGCTAATAGGTAAAAGGTGCTCTCTTTACATTCCCAAGGTGAAGAAATCAATAGAATCTGAAGTATGATCACCTATGAGGAGTGGAAATCACTTGTACCATAATTATCTGCTATATTATATGGTCAGAATAGGAATAAGAAAGTAGCTAAGTGTAGCTTAGCTGTGGGTAGCCTCTCTCCTGCTCTCTCTCTCTCTCTCTCTCTCTCTTTCACTCTTTCAGTTGTGGGTATGGAGTGAGAGGAAGCATGTGCTCTGGGAAACAATTTATGGGCAAAGGGTTAAGATACAGGTATAAGAAACAGACCTCAAGAGAAGGGAGTCCAAACTGGGATGTTGAAAATTATGTACATGTGGATAATTTCACATGGAAATAAATCCCATCCATCATTTCTTAGAATTTGCATAGGGTGAGATTGCACGTCCCTGCCTCCTTGATGGGAGACGTGGTCATGAGACTTACATGGGCCAATGAAACATAGGATGGGCATCGCTTCCAGGCAGCAGCTTGAAGAACCAGGGCACGGTTTGCCATGATGCTACCTTCTTTACACTGTGATGGTGGATTCACATTTTGAGATGCGACCTCCATCTACCTGGGTTCCTGATTGGCTATAAAGAACAAAGTCCCATTGCTAATTTGCTTTGGAAATGTCACATGCACAGGAAGTATATTTGTATTGTTCTAAGCCCATGAGATTTTCGAGTTGTGGCTGTAGCATAACCCCAATTTATTCTGACAGCCACCCTTGAGGAGAAAATCTCCAGTAACAAAACAAAATGTTTCTTGTTCTCAGAATAACTTCATTTGCAAAGGACCAAGTAGAACTGGGGTAGATACTGGGGTCTTGCGACTGAATTAATTCTTCAAAGCCTACGGAAATAGTAATATTTGAAATTCACCCCTTCCAGACACAGAAGACTTGCTGAGTATTCCTTATTCTATGAGGTGAAATCCACTTCTTAATTCACTTTAATTTTTCCTTTGTTCATATTCATTCACTCCACAAAGTGGAGTTACCTAATTTGAACAAATTAGGTAACAAATATTGTTACCTAATGTGAACAAATCACTTCAAGATCATCTTCAAAGATGACATGAACCTTATATTTGAAGACTTTCTCACCTAAGGATGGGGATAAAAGATTTTCAAATATTAGGATATGAAATAGGAAGTGACCTTCCCTCCCATAAATCAATACTTTGGAAACAATTACTTAATTTGCTGTAGAGCTTTCAGGATTTTGATGCTCATAAAAAGTGTTTCTTTTCCCTAAAGGGACATGTGTTCTACATGGTTTTCTGGAACCTGAATTATTCACATTTCCGTAGCATCTTTCCATATGACTACACAAAGACCAACCTCATTATTTTTTTATGTTAACTCTTTTTTTAAATTGAAGTATAATTAATTTACAATGTTGTATTAGTTTCAAGTGAACAGCAAGGTGATTCAGTTATACATATATATATACTTTTTCAGATTCTTTCCTACTATAGGTTATTACAAGACATTGGATATAGTTCTCTGTGTTGTATAGTAGGACCTTGTTGTTTACCTATTTTATATAAGTAGTGTGTATATGTTAATCCCAAAGTCCTAATTTATCTCCCCCATCCCTTTGCTAACCATAAGTTTGTTTTCTATGTCTCTTCTGTTTTGTAAATAAGTTCATTTGTATCATTTTTTAGATTCTACATATAAGTGGTATCATAAGATGTTTGTCTTTCTCTGTCTGACTTACTTCACTTAGTATGATGATCTCTAGGTCCATCCATGCTGCTGCAAATGGTGTTGTTTCCTTCTTTTTCACAGCTGAGTAATATTCCATTGTGTATATATGTGTATATACAAATTGCAGATGCCACAATAGTTTCAGTGTACATTTTTCCAGACTCACATCCAGAAGAAAAGAGTTTATATTCCTGGAAGCTCACAACTGCATCCTAAGATTGACTCTGATAGGACCAGCTTGCAGCTCATAACATCCCTGACCAATCACTGTGGCTCAAGGTGTTGGATAGGCTGTTTGACCAGGCTTCCATCTTATACTCCATGTCTGGAGTCACAGCGATGAAGCACCCACCCAAAGCATGTGACCTGAGTGAGAGGGAAGGATATAATTTTACACAAAAAAGGAAGAATAAATGTTCTTGGCCAAAAAATAATTAATGCCCAATCTAACCCCTGTCTCCCTCTCTGGACCACTATTAGCCCTGCTCACATATTATCACTCTTAACAATCACTCACGTATCCTTTTACAAATGTTTGATGCCTATACAAGACATACACAAATGGGATCACGCTATAGTTTTTTTTTTTGCTATTTTACATTTCATTAATAATCTATCCTAGATTCTCCATATGAGCCCACAGAAATCTACTTTATGCTTTTCAATGACTACATAATACTCCATTATAAGTATGTACCGTAATTCACTTAACTAACCCTGTATTTATGGACAATCGGTTTTTGGGGGATAGTGTTGTCAGAACAAATAATATTTCATTGAACATACTTGTACATAAATCTGGCACAGTTGTTCAAGTTTATCTCTAGATCAAAATCCTAGACATAAAGTTACTAGGTCAAAGAGGATGTGCATTTAAAATGTTGATAGAAATATTCAAAAAAACAAAGAAAACTAATGGTTGAATCTCTTTGTATTCCTATCCATAGTATATGAGAATGCCTGAGTTTCATTGTACCTTTGTACTTTTGCTCCAAGCGATGACTAAAAAGCAGTATTTTTATTTTATTTTGTATGTCATATGTTTACAGGCCACATGAATGCCATTATCTGTGAATTGCTTTTTTCCATGCTCATGTTTCTTCTGGGTGCTGAATTTCTCTTATTTTGTTCTTAGTATATTAAGAAAATTAACGTCTATTCTGCTATGTTAACACATTTTTTTAGTCTTTTGACTCTTTACTTTTCTATGGTATGTTTGTCACATCAAACTTTTTCCAATTTTTATGCATTTAAATTTGTCAGTCTCTTTCCCTTGCAGCTTCTGGGTTTTGCATATTACTTAGAAATCACTTTAAATGTGTATAAACCTCACTCATGGTTTATTCTGTTCCTTTAATGCCACTTTTGGGGTCAGGTCATTGATCCATCTGAAGTTATTGTTAGTCTTGGGATGTGGTAGTCCTTAGCCACTTGTTTCTCTCTTCTTCCAGATACATGGTGGAGGGTATGTACACAGCTCATGGTGGATTTGACTGTGAAAATAATCTTAGGTGATCATTTGTGGGTCGAAGTGGCACAAGTCACTGCAGGTCAAACTATTTAATTGCCAAGGCAAAGCCTCACTTTTCCCTCTGATATGCAGTTGGCCGAGTTTGGTGTGGTGGCACTTCTACCATCTTGGGTCTTTGAATGAATACAATCCACAGAGGCCCCTGGGCAACCATGAGTGAAAAATAAACTTTTGTGGCATTGAGCCACTACTAATTGGTTGCTTTTTTAACTGCAACATAACCAACACTATTCCAACTGACACAGGAGATCAAGTATTATTTTTGCATTTTTATTTAATAGACACTCATTTGTCCAGAATGTTCCATCTTGTCTCTCAGGTGCAGTTTCAGAGCAGATGGTGTCAGTGCCTCTCCCATATCACCTCCCTGTTAACATTTGTTTGTACTTGCTCCGACTCCTAGCTCCCAGCGCCAGCAGGTTTTGTTAGGATGTCCTCTCACTGATGGAACTCACTTTGCCACCTGTTCAACAAACTGTAAGTTTCTGGAATCCATGCCTCCAGAAGTAATGCTCAAGCAATATCAGAGGAATGTTGGAGGTTAAAAACTGTAGCTCCCTTACCCCTTAGGTGAGATAACTCTAAAGTGGAATAACTTATATGGGCTTCCCGTGCTTCCCCAGTGAGATTATACTTCATAACACTGCTCAGTATTTAACCCATTACAACTTTGATAACCACATTCTCATAAAAATCCAGGATGTCCACCCCCCCTGCAAAGGAGACACAGTGGAGGGAACATGACATCAGCCATTAGAGCTAAATGTGAATTAAGACATGGAAGCTTTCGAGTCTCAAAAGATAAAATTGATTTCCAAAAATGTAATAAGCCAGTCAATTATTCCATGCTTATTCACAGTAAGTGTTTATATTTAACTTTTCTGAGGTTAAATCTACTTGAAGTCCTATTTGAAATTCTTTTTTAACAAGGATCTATCAACTTGAAACTGAATTGGTTGGATTTTAATAAAAGGTATACTTGTATAAGTTAAGAACAACTATGCTACTATGGAGAACAGTATGGAAGTTCCTTAAAAAACAAAATAGAGCTACCATATGATCCAGCAATCACACACCTGGGCATATATCTGGAAAAGATGAAAACTAATTTAAAAGGATACATGCACCCTAATGTTCATAGCAGCACTGTTTACAATAGCCAAGACATGGAAGCAACCTAAGTGGATAAAGAAGATGTGGTATGGTATATATATATATATATATATATATATATATATATATATATATATATATATATATACATACATATATATATATATATACACACACACAATGAAATAATACTCAGCCATAAAAAAGAATGAAATAGTGCTATTTGCAGCAACATGGATGGACCTAGAGATGATCATGCTAAGTGAAGTAAGTCAGAGAGAGAAAGGCAAATATCATATGATACCAGTTATATGTGGAATCTAAAAAAATGATACAAATGAACTTATGTACAAAACAGAAACAAGCTCACAGACATAGAAAACAAACTTATGGTTACCAAGGGGAAAGATGGGCGGGAGGAGGGATAAATTAGGAGTTTGGGATGAACAGATACACACTACTGTATATATCAATAGAAATAGATAAACAACAAGGTCCTACTGTATAGCACAGGGAACTATATTCAATACCTAGTAATAACGTATAATGGAAAAGAATTTGTAAAAGAATATATATATTATTTTACCTATATATAAGAATATGTATATATATATATTTATATATATATATATATGGGGGAGGGGTATAAATGAATCAGTTTGCTGTACATCAGGCAAGAAAAGAACAACTAGTATATGGGTGACCAGAAAAGCACAGATATCGTTCAGAGATAATATAGTAATTCTTGAGGTGATATTAGTTAAATTAAATTTTAATATATTTTTATTGGTGATAAAGTTCAAGTGAGAAGATGTTTTTTGAATGGAAGAAAATATGGTGGTATCCAAAGGATTGAATATTTACTTATCTCAATTAATTCAAAGCTCATCTTATGTCTCCCATGAGAGAGCATTTCAGGAATGTAGAGGTCTAAGTTGTGAAGTTGATACATTTCCACCATGAATTAATCAGCATCCTCAGAGTTGAACAGGTGTCAGAAGAGAAAGTTCTCTCTTGCATCTCCCTCCCTCCCACCCTCCTGACCTAAGGCAGCAGGAAACCAACAAACTAAAGCCTCTATAATCTATCACTGATAACCAAAAACCAAAACACTATTTCAAATTATAGTTTTTGGGTTTTTTAATATATATATATATTTTTAACATCTGTATTGGAGTATAATTGCTTTACAATGGTGTGTTAGTTTCTGATTTATAACAAATTGAATCAGCTATACATATACATATATCCCCATATCCCCTCCCTCTTCATCTCCCTCCCACCCTCCCTATCCCAACCCTCTAGGTGGTCGCAAAGCAACGAGCTGATCTCTCTGTGCTGTGCAACTGCTTCCCACTAGCTATCTATTTTACATTTGGTGCTATGCAGATGCTTCCCACTAGCTACCTATTTTACGATAGGGATTGCATTGAATCTGTAGATTGCTTTGGGTAGTAGAGTCATTTTCACAATGTTGATTCTTCCAATCTGTTTTATTTTTAAAGTTAATTTTTATTGGAGTATAATTGATTTACAATGTTGTGTTAGTTTCTACTGTACAGCAAAGTGAATCACTTATACATATACATATATCCACTGTTTTTTAGATTCTCTTCCCGTATATGTCATTACACAGTATTGAGTAGGGTTCCTTGTGTTATACAGTAGGTCTTATTAACTATCCATAGTATATATGGTAGTGTGTATATGTCAATCCCAATCTCCCAATTTATCCCTCCCCACCTTCCCTCTTGGAAACCATAAGTTTGTTTTCTACATCTGTGACTCTACTTCTGTTTTGTAAATAGGTTCATTTGTACCATTTTTTTTAGATTCCACATATAAGTGATATCATATGACATTTTTCTCTGACTTACTTCACTCTGTATGACAATCTTTAGGTCCATCCATGTTGCTGCAGATAACAGTATTTCATTCCTTTTTATGGCTGAGTAATATTCCATTGTATATATGTACCACATCTTTATCCACCTCTCTGCCGATGGACATGTAGTTTGCTTCCATGTCTTGGCTATTGTAAATGATGCTTCAGTGAACATTGGGGTGCCTGTATCTTTTCTTTTTAATTTTAATTGAAGTATAGCTGATTTACAATGTTGTGTTAGTTTCAGGTGTACAGTAAAGTGGATCAGTTATACATATATACATATCCACTCTTTTATAGAGTTTTTTCCCATATAGGTCATTACAGAGTATTGAGTAGAGTTCCCTGTGCTATACAGTAGGTCCTTATTAGTTATTTATTTTATATATAGTAGTGTGTATATATCAATCCCAATCTTCCAGTTTATCCCTCCCCCCTTTCCCTCCTGGTAACCATAAGTTGGTTTTCTACATATGTGACTTGATTTCTGTTTTGTAAATAAGTTAATTTGTACCATGTTTTTGTTTTGTTTTGTTTTGTTTTTTTGCGGTACGTGGGCCTCTCACCATTGTGGCCTCTCCCATTGTGGAGCACAGGCTCCAGACGCGCAGGCTCAGAGGCCACGGCACACAGGCCCAGCCGCTCCACGGCATGTGGGATCCTCCCGGACCGGGGCACTAACCCGTGTCCCCTGCATCAGCAGGTGGACTCTCAACCACTGCACCACCAGGGAAGCCACGTTTTTAGATAAGCAATATCATGTGATATTTGTCTTTGTCTGACTTACTTCACTTAGTATGATAATCTCTAGGTCCATCCATGTTGCTGCAAATGGCATTATTTCCTTCTTTTCTATGGCTGACTAATATTCCATTGTATATATGTATCACATCTTCTTTATCCATTCCTCTGTCAATGGACATTTAGGTTGCTTTCATGTTTTGGCTTTTGTGAACAGCGCTGCAATAAACATTGGGGTGCATGCATCCTTTCGGATTATGGTTTTCTCCAGATATATGCCCAGGAGTGGGATTACTGGATCATATGGTAGTTCTAGTTTTAGCTTTTTAAAGAACCTCCATACTGTTCTCCATAGTGGTTTTACCAATTTACATTCCTACCAACAGTGTAGGAAAGTTCTCTTTTGCCCGCACCCTCTCCAGAATTTACTGTTTGTACACATTTTGATGATGGTCATTCTGACTGGTGTGAAATGATACCTCATTGTAGTTTTGATTTGCATTTCTCTGATAATTAGTGATGGTGAGCATCTTTTCATGTGCTTTTTGGCTATGTGTATGTCCTTTTTTTTTAACATCTTTATTGGAGTATAATTGCTTTACAATGGTGTGTTAGTTTGTACTTTATAACAAAGTGAATCAGTTATACATACACGTATGTTCCCATATCTCTTCTTTCTTGCATCTCCCTCCCTCCCACCCTCCGTATCCCACCCCTCTAGGTGATCACAAACAACCGAACTGATCTTCATGTACTATGCGGTTGCTTCCCCCTAGCTATCTATTTTACGTTTGGTAGTGTATATATGTCCATGCCACTCTCTCACTTTGTCACAGCTTACCCTTCCCCCTCCCCATATCCTCAAGTCCATTCTCTAGTACATCTGTGTCTTTATTCCTGTCTTACCCCTAGGTTCTTCATGACCTTTTTTTTTTTCCTTAGATTCCATATATATGTGTTAGCATACGGTATTTGTTTTTCTCTTTCTGACTTACTTCACTCTGTATAACAGACTCTAGGTCCATCCAACTCACTACAAATAGCTCAATTTCTTTTTATGGCTGAGTAATATTCCATTGTATACATGTGCCACATCTTCTTTATCCATTCATCTGTTGATGGACACTTAGGTTGCTTCCATATCCTGGCGATTGTAAATAGAGCTGCAATGAACATTTTGTTACATGACTCTTTTGAATTATGATTTTCTCAGGGTATATGCACAGTAGTGGGATTGCTGGGTTGTATGGTAATTCTATTTTTAGTTTTTTAAGGAACCTCTATACTGTTCTCCATAATGGCTGTAACAATTTGCATTCCCACCAACAGTGCAAGAGTGTTCCATTTTCTCAACACCCTCTCCAGCATTTATTCTTTCTAGAATTTTTGAGGATGGCCATTCCAACCAGAGGGAGATGATATCTCATTGTAGTTTTGATTTGCATTTCCCTAATGATTAATGATGTTGAGCATTCTTTCATGTGTTTGTTGGCAGTCTGTATATCTTCTTTGGAGAAATGTCTATTTAAGTCTTCTGCCCATTTTTGGATTGGGTTGTTTGGTTTTTTGTTATTGAGCTGCATGAGCTGCTTATAAACTTTGGAGATTAGCCTTTGTCAATTGCTTCATTTGCAAATATTTTCTCCCATTCTGAGGGTTGTCTTTTGGTCTTGTTTATGGTTTCCTTTGCTGTGCAAAAGCTTTGAAGTTTCATTTGTTCCCATTTGTTTATTTTTGTTTTTATTTCCATTTCTCTAGGAGGTGGGTCAAAAAGGATCTTGCTGTGATTTATGTCATAGAGTGTTCTGCCTATGTTTTTCTCTATGAGTTTGATAGTGTCTGGCCTTACATTTAGGTCTTTAATTAATTTTGAGTTTATTCTTGTGTATGGTGTTAGGGAGTGTTCTAATTTCATACTTTTACATGTACCTGTCCAGTTTTTCTAGCACCACTTATTGAAGAGGCTGTCTTTTCTCCACTGTATATTCTTGCCTCCTTTGTCAAAGAAAAGGTGACCATATGTGTGTGGGTTTATCTCTGGGCTTTCTATCCTGTTCCATTGATCTATGTTTCTGTTTTTGTGCCAGTACCTTACTGTCTTGATTACTGTAGCTTTGTAGTATTGTCTGAAGTCAGGGACCTTGATTCCTCCAGCTCCTTTTTTTGTTCTCAAGATTGCTTTGTATATTTGGGGTCTTTTGTGTTTCCATACAAATTGTGAAATCTTTTGTTCTAGTTCTGTGAAAAATACCAGTGGTAATTTGATAGGGATTGCGTTGAATCTGTAGATTGCTTTGGGTAGTAGAGTCTTTTTCACAATGTTGATTCTTCCAATCCAAGAACACGGTATATCTCTTCATCTGTTTGTATCATCTTTAATTTCTTTCACCAGTGTCTTATAATTTTCTGCATACAGGTCTTTTCTCTCCTTAGGTAGGTTTATTCCTAGATATTTTATTCTTTCTGTTGCAATGGTAAATGGGAGTGTTTTCTTGATTTCACTTTCAGATTATTCATCATTAGTGCATAGGAATGCCCGAGATTTCAGTGCATTAATTTTCTATCCTGCTACTTTACCAAATTCATTGATTAGATCTAGTCGTTTTCTGGTAGCATCTTTAGGATTCTCTATGTATAGTATCATGTCATCTGCAAACAGTGACAGCTTTACTTCTTCTTTTCTGACTTGGATTCCTTTTATTTCTTTTTCTTCTCTGATTGCTGTGGCTAAAACTTCCAAAACTATGTTGAATAATAGTGGTGAGAGTGGACAACCTTGTCTTATTCCTGATCTTAGTGGAAATGTTTTCAGTTTTTCACCATTGAGGCAGATGTTGGCTCTTGGTTTGTCATATATGGCCTTTATTATGCTGAGGAAATTTCCCTCTATGCCTACTTTCTGCAGTGTTTTTATCAGAAATGGGTGTTGAATTTTGTTGAAAGCTTTTTCTGTATCTACTGAGATGATCATATCGTTTTTCTCCTTCATTTTGTTAATATGGTGCATCACGTTGATTGATTTGCATATACTGAAGAATCCTTGCATTCCTGGAATAAACCCCACTTGATCGTGGTGTATGATCCTTTTAATGTGCTGTTGGATTATGTTTGCTAGTATTTTGTTGAGGATTTTTGCATCTATGTTCATCAGTGATATTAGCCTGTAGTTATCTTTCTTTATGATATCTTTGTCTGGTTTTGGTATCAGGGTGATGGTGGCCTCGTAGAATGAGTTTGGGAGTGTTCCTCCCTCTGCTATATTTTGGAAGAGTTTGAGAAGGATACGTGTTAGCTCTTCTGTAAATGTTTGATAGAATTCGCCTGTGAAGCCATCTGGTCCTGGGCTTTTGTTTGTTGGAAGATTTTTAATCACAGTTTCAATTTGAGTGCTTGTGATTCGTCTGTTCATATTTTCTATATCTTCCTAGTCAGTCTCAGCAGTTGTGCATTTCTCAGAATTTGTCCATTTCTTCCAGGTTGTCCATTTTATTGGCATAGAGTTGCTTGCAGTAATCTCTCATGATCCTTTTTATTTCTGCAGTGTCAGTTGTTACTTCTCCTTTTTCATTTCTAATTCTATTGATTTAAGTCTTCTCCCATCTTTTCTTGATGAGTCTGGCTAATGGTTTATCAGTTTTTTTTATCTTCTCAAAGAACCACCTTTTAGTTTTATTGATCTTTGCTATAATTTCCTTCATTTCTTTTTCATTTATTTCTGATCTGATCTTTATGATTTCTTTCCTTCTGCTAACTTTGGGGGATTTTTGTTCTTTTCTCTCTAATTGCTTTAGGTGCAAGGTTAGGTTGTTTATTTGAGATGTTTCCTGTTTCTTAAGGTAGGATTGTATTGCTATAAAATTCCCTCTTAGGACTGCTTTTGCTGCATCCAATAGGTTTTGGGTCATCGTGTTTTCATTGTCATGTTTTTCTAGGAATTTTTAATTTTTTCTTTGATTTCTTCAGTGATTTCTTGGTTATTAAGTAGTGTATTGTTTAGCCTCCATGTGTTTGTATTTTTTACAGATCTTTTCCTGTAATTGATATCTAGTCACATAGTGTTGTGTTTGGAAAAGGTACTTGGTATGATTTCAATTTTCTTAAATTTACCAAGGTAAATTTACCTGTATAATCTATTCAAGTATTTTCTCAGTCCCTTTCTTTTTCTCTTCTTCTCCCGGGACTCCTATAATTCGAATGTTGGTGTGTTTAATGTTGTCCCAGAGGTCTCTGAGACTGTCCTCAGTTCTTTTCATTCTTTTTTCTTTATTCTGCTCTGCAGTAGTTATTTCCACTATTTTATCTTCCAGGTCACTTATCCATTCTTCTGACTCAGTTATTCTGCTATTGATCCTTTCTAGAGTATTTTTAATTTCATTTATTGTGTTGTTTATCATTGCTTGTTTCCTCTTAGTTCTTCTAGGTCCTTGTTCAATCTTTCTTGCATTTTCTCTATTCTATTTCCAAAATTTTGGATCATCTTTACTATCATTATTCTGAATTCTTCTTCAGGTAGACTGCCTATTTCCTCTTCATTTGGTAGGTCAGGTGGGTTTTTGCGCTGCTCCTTCATCTGCTGTGTGTTTTTCTGTCTTCTCATTTTGCTTATCTTACTGTGTTTGGGGTCTCCTTTTGGTAGTCTGCAGGTTCATAGTTCCCGTTGTTTTTGGTGTCTGTCCCCAGTGGCTAAGGTTTGTTCAGTGGGTTGTGTAGGCTTCCTGGTGGAAGGGACTAGTGCCTGTGTTCTGGTGGATGAGGCTGGATGTTGTCTTTCTGGTGGGCAGGTCCACGTCTGGTGGTGTGTTCTGGGGTGTCTGTGGCCTTATGATTTTAGGCAGGCTCTCTGCTAATGGATGGGGCTGTGTTCCTCTCTTGCTAGTTGTTTGGTATAGGGTGTCCAGCACTGTAGCTTGCTGGTCGTTGAGTGAAGCTAGGTTTTGGTGTTGCGAAGGAGATCTCTGGGAGATTTTCCCCACTTGATATTACATGGAGCTGGGAGGTCTCTTGTGGACCAGTGTCCTGAAGTTGGCTCTCCCACCTCAGAGGCACAGCACTGACTCCTGGCTGGAGCACCAAGAGCCTTTCATCCACACGGCTCAGAACAAAAGGGAGAAAAAATAGAAAGAAAGAAAGAAAGAGGATAAAATAAAATATAGTAGGATAAAATAACATAAAGTTATTTTTAAAACATTAAAAATAATTATTATGAAAAAATTTTAAAAAGTAAAAAATAAAGAACGGATGGACAGAATCCTGAGACAAATGGTGGAAGCATAGCTATAGAGACAAAATCTCACACACAAGCATACACAAACACACTCACAAAAAGAGGAAAAGGGGGAAAAATAATATACCTTGCTCCCAAAGTCCACCTCCTCAATTTGGGATGATTCATTGTCTATTCAGGTATTCCACAGATGCAGGGTACATCAAGTTGATTGTGGAGCTTTAATCCTCTGCTCCTGAGGCTGCTGGGAGAAATTTCCCTTTCTCTTCTTTGTTTGCACAGCTCCTGGGGTTCAGCTTTGGATTTGGCCCCACCTCTGCGTGTAGGTCACCTGAGGGCGTCTGTTCTTCTCTCAGACAGGATGGGATTAAAGGCGCAGCTGATTCGGGGGCTCTGGCTCACTCAGGCCAGGGGAGGGAGGGGTACAGATGCAGGGCGAGCCTGCGGCAGCAGAGGCTGGCATGACATTGCACCAGCCTGAGGTGCACCGTGCGTTCTCACAGGGAAGTTGTCCCTGGCAGTGGAGGGCTGCACAGGCTCCCGGGAAGGGGGTGTGGATAATGACCTGTGCTCGCACACAGGCCTCTTGGTGGCTGCAGCAGCAGCCTTAGCGTCTCATGCTCGTCTCTGGGGTCCGCGCTGTTAGCCGCCGCTCACGCCCGTCTCTGAAGCTCCTTTAAGCAGTGCTCTTAATCCCCTCTCCTCACACACCACGAAAGAAAGAAGGAAGAAAAAGTCTCTTGCCTCTTCTGTAGCTCCAGACCTTTTCCCAGACTCCCTCCCGACCAGATGTGGCGCACTAGCCCCCTTCAGGCTGCGTTGATGCCACCAACCCCAGCCCTCTCCCTGCGCTCCGACCGAAGCCCGAGCCTCAGCTCCCAGCCCCGCCCTCCCCAGCAGGCAAGCAGACAAGCCTCTCGGTCTGGTGAGTGCTGGTCGGCACCGATCCTCTGTGCGGGAATCTCTCCACTTTGCCCTCCGTACCCCTGTGGCTGTGCTCTCCTCCGTGGCTCCGAAGCTTCCCCCCGCCCCGGCCACCCACAGTCTCCGCCCGCGAAGTGGCTTCCTAGTGTGTGGAAACCTTTCCTCCTTCACAGCTCGCTCCCACTGGTGCAGGTTCCGTCCCTATTCTTTTGTCTCTGTTCTTTTTTCTTTTGGCCTACCCAGGTACGTGGGGGAGTTTCTTGCCTTTTGGGAGGCCTGAGGTCTTCTGCCAGCATTCAGTAGGTGTTCTATAGGAGCAGTTCCACGTGTAGATGTATTTCTGGTGTATCTGTGGGGAGGAAGGTGATCTCCACGTCTTACTCTTACGCCATCTTCCCCTGGTCCCCGCAAATTATAGTATGGTTTTTTTTTTCTTTTTCTTTTTCTTTTTTTTTTTTTTTTTTGGCCCTTATCAGTTTTTCTCTTCCTTTAGTCTATTTGGGTTCATTCAGTTTTCTTTCTCTGATTTTTTTAAGTTAGACAGTTAATTAATATCCAGCATTTCTCATTTTTCAATTTAATTATTTAGAGCTATAAATTTCCCTTTAAATACCATCCTCCAAGCTTATAGGTGTAGTATTTTCTTTTGCCTTTATTTTGTATTTTCTGAAGTCCACAATCTCTCTTTTCTTTTCTGTAATAACTTTATAACATCTTTTTTTTTAACATCTTTATTGGAGTATAATTGCTTTCCAATGGTGTGTTAGCTTCTGCTTTATAACAAAGTGAATAAGTTATACATATGCATATGTTCCCATATCTCTTCCCTCTTGCATCTCCCTCCCTCCCACCCTCCCTGTCCCACCCCTCTAGGTGGTCACAAACCACCTAGCTGATCTCCCTGTGCTATGTGGCTACTTCCCACTAGCTATCTATTTTACGTTTGGTAGTGTATATATGTCCATGCCACTCTCTCACTTTGTCACAGCTTACCCCCTTCCCCCTCCCCATATCCTCAAGTCCATGCTCTTGTAGGTCTGTATCTTTATTCCCATCTTACCCCTAGGTTCTTCATGACCTTTTTCTTTTTCTTAGATTCCATATAAATGTGTTAGCATACGGTATTTGTTTTTCTCTTTCTGACTTACTTCACTCTGTATGACAGACTCTAGGTCCATCCACCTCACTACAAATAACTCAATTTCGTTTCTTTTTATGGCTGAGTAATATTCCATTGTATATATGTGCCACATCTTCTTTATCCATTCATCTGTTGATAGACACTTAGGTAGCTTCCATGTCCTGGATATTGTAAATAGAGCTGCAATGAACATTTTGGTACATGACTCTTTTTGAATTATGGTTTTCTCAGGGTATAAGCCCAGTAGTGGGATTGCTGAATCGTATGGTAGTTCTAGTTGTAGTATTTTTAGGAACCTCCACGCTTTTCTCCATAGTGGCTGTATCAATTTACATTCCCACCAACAGTGCAAGGGTGTTCCCTTTTCTCCACACCCTCTTCAGCATTTCCTGCTCCTAGATTTTTTGATAATAGCCATTCTGACCCGTGTGAGATGATATCTCATGGTAGTTTTAATTTGCATTAAGAAAACACTCCCATTTACCATTGCAACAGAAAGAATAAAATATCTAGGAATAAACCTACCTAAGGAGAGAAAAGACCTGTATGCAGAAAATTATAAGACACTGATGAAAGAAATTAAAGATGATACAAATAGATGGAGAGATATACCATGTTCTTGGATTGGAAGAATCAACATTGTGAAAATGACTCTACTACCCAAAGCAATCTACAGATTCAATGCAATCCCTATCAAACTACCACCGCATTTTTCACAGAACTAGAGCAAAAAATTTCACAATTTGTATGGAAGCACAAAAGACCCCAAATAGCCAAAGCAATCTTGAGAACAAAAAATGGAGCTGGAGGAATCAGACTCCCTGACTTCAGATTATACTACCAAGCTACAGTAATCAAGACAGTATAGCACTGGCACAAAAACAGAAATATAGATCAATGGAACAGGATAGAAAGCCCAGAGCTAAACCCATGCACATATGGACACCTTATCTTTGATAAAGGAGGCAAAAATATACAGTGGAGAAAAGACAGCCTCTTCAATAAGTGGTTCTGGAAAAACTGGACAGGTACATGTAAAAGTATGAAATTAGAACACTCCCTAAGACCATACACAAAAATAAGCTCAAAATGGATTAAAGACCTAAATGTAAGGCCAGACACTATCAAACTCATAGAGGAAAACATAGGCAGAACACTCTATGACATAAATCACAGCAAGATCCTTTTTGACCCACCTCCTAGAGAAATGGAAATATAAACAAAAATAAACAAATGGGACCTAATGAAACTTCAAAGCTTTTGCACAGCAAAGGAAACCATAAAGAAGACCAAAAGACAACCCTCAGAATGGGAGAAAATATTTGCAAATGAAGCAATTGACAAAGGCTAATCTCCAAAGTTTATAAGCAGCTCATGCAGCTCAATAACAAAATAAACAAACAACCCAATCCAAAAATGGGCAGAAGACCTAAACAGACATTTCTCCAAAAAAGATATACAGATTGCCATCAAGTTATAGTTTTTAATGTTTTGTCTTAAGCCAATTTTGCTCTGTATTACAGAAAAGGAGGTTCAAGGAACTCAGAGAGAAAAACTCAGTTGTGCAGTTTACATGAGATTACGGCTCTGGCAGGAATTTTTTCCACTACTGGCAAAGCCAGGAATAAAAAGTCTTTGTTTTGTTTTTTGTTTTTTTTTGCAGAATTTGCAGAAACAATAACTTTAAATCAGCCTTCTTGATCTACCGCAGGCTCCGGGTAATTATCCCCAATAGATCCCTTTAGTGAGTCAGTTTCTATTTTTTTCTTCAAAAGTAGTTTCTTTTTGACATTTTTATGCAGGCTTTCTGTTTGCTAAAATAACAGAAGTCTCCTCTTACAAAAGCATCAACAACTGTCAGGGATTTTTTTTTCCAGAGTGCAGCTCTCAAGCCTTCTGACACAGTGGCGAAAAGGGCAATCTGAGTTGTGAATTTCATGCAGATTCCTCTTTTTCTTTAGCAGATTAATGAAACTGAAGTTGAGACTGGCCCACTGCTCTATTTGATTGTCAAACACCAATGCTGCATACCTGAAATCTCTTTGTGAGTTTCTTGAAATATTCTTTTCTTCTTTACCCTGATCTTAAAGAATCCAGTAGAAGTCAGAAAGAAAAATCAAATAAGGAGAACGCCTGCCTCTGGTCACGTTGGAGAATAAGGAACTGATTTCGTCTCCCACCAAAAACAACCAAAAATTAGACAAAAATATACGAAGCAATTGTTTGTTTTCAAGACATTTGATCTTCAAATGATAAATGATACTGGTCCCTCAGGTATGAGAAACAAACCAAGTGAACACTATGTTGCTCCATCTTGCTACCTTACAAGAGTTTCCAGGCCACATCTAGATGGGGAGAGCTCAGGTGGAGTGCAGCCAACTCCTTGAGCTGAGGAGAGCAAGGTAGCTATAGTTCACAGGACAGAGTACCAGAGTGTAATGAGCTACACAGAGAAAGTACTGCAGATACCTACAGAGTGTCCCCCTTGAGTACACAGCTGAGTACAGGTCAGTGTGTGCATGTGAGGGAATTACCTGGGACCAGTGAAAGAATCACCTGAAAGGATTAGAGGTACTAGTGCCCAGTGAACACTCAGGGGTAAGAATCTTATGTGTACCCATCAGGCAGACTGGAAACCTGAAGATTTACAGGGCTTTGAGTACAATACTCAGAAGCATCTTTTGTCAATGGGGAATAATTAGCCCATGAATAAACACGACATTGGTTCTGCCTAACAGTTATTAAAAGCAAGACCAGAAAGGACCAAACTGTTTCCAAGTAACTTAACTGTGTCCCAGAACAAAGATCAAGAGTATTTATAGAAACTCAAAAATATTCAACATCGCACAAGGTATAATTTACAATGTCTGGCATTCAATCAAAAAGTTCCAGACACACAAAGAAACAGGAAAAATATGATCCATAATGAGGAGATAAATCAATCAATTGAATCTGATTAAGAATGAACCACAGATGTTAGAGTTAGCAGAGAAGGATGTTAAAATGGTTATTATAACGGTATTCCATATGTTCAAAAAGTTAAGCAAAAACATGGAAGATATAAAAAAGATCCAAATCAAACTTCTAATGGTGAAAAATAGAGTCTGTGAAGTAAAAAATATACTTTCTAGGATTAACAGTAGATGAGACATTGTGAGAGAAAAGATTAGTGAACTTGAAGGCATAGCAATAGAAACAATCCAAAATGAAACACAGAGAACTTTTAGAAATTGGACAGAGGGTCAGTGAGGTGTGGGACAATTTCAAGCAGCCTAATATGTGAAGTCACAATGGGGAGAGAGAGGCAAAAAAAATTTGAAGAAATTATGGATGAAAATTTTCCAAATTTGTTAAAAACTATAAGCACATGAAGCCGAGAAGCTACAGAAACATAAAGAAAATGACACCCAGCCACAGCATAATCAAACTGATCAAAACCAGTGATAAACAGAAAACCCTAAAAGCAATCAGAGAAGAAGATACGTACAAAGGAACAAAGAAAAGAATAATAGTAGATTTCTTGTTGCAAACAGTGCAAGAGAAAGAAACAACAGTAGAACAACATCTTTAAAGTGTTAAAAGGAAAAAAAGCTGTTGTTCTAGAATTTTACATTTAGTGAAAATGTCTCAAAAATTAAAGCAAGATGAAGACGTTTTTAGATGTATGAAAACTGAAAGAATTCATCAACTTCTTGAGAAGATCAATAAAATTGATAAATCTCTACACTAATCAGGGGAAAAGGGGAAATATAAATTGTCAATATCAGAAATGAGAGAGGTGATATCACTAGAGACTTTACAAATATCAAAATGATTCTACATACACAACTTTATACCAATAAACTCTGCAACTTAAAGGTAATGGGCCAACTCCTTGAAAGATACAGACCATCAAACCTCACTCAAGAAAAAACTAGACAGCATAAATATCCCTCCATCTATTAGAGAAGTTAACTTTGTAGTTTAGAAACTTCCTACAAAGAAATACTGAGGCAAAGATGGCTTCACTGGAATATTCTACCAAAGACTTAAGGAAGAAATAATATCAACTCTAAACAAATACTTCCACACAATTGAAAAGGAGAAAATACTCCCCAGAATGCCCTGATTTCAAAACAGAAGACATTACAAGTAAAACAATTGCAGACCAATATCCCTCATGATCATAAATGAAATTTTTCTTATCAAAATTTGAGCAAATTAAATCTGACACTATGTAAAAAGATAACACATTCTGACCGAGTGTGCAAAGTTGGTTTAACAGTAGAAATTTGCCAATGAGTTTCATAATAACAAAGAAACAAATAAGCAAAATAAAGAAAAATTATATTAACACCACAATAGATGCAAAAGAAAGCACTTGACAAATTTCAACATACATTCCAGATAAGAACTCTTAGAAAACTAGAAATACAAGGGAAATTTCTCAGTTTTAAAAAGGGCATCTACAAAAATACAGCTAAAAAACTGTAAATATAGCTTTACCTGAAATCAGAAACAGCAGGATGTCCACTCTCACTACTTCTCTTCAATATTGTATTGGAATTTCTTGTCAGTGCAATAAAGCAAGAAAAAGAAATAAAAGGCATCCAGATTGGAAAGGCAGATATAAAATTGTTTTTATTCAAAAACAACATAATTGTTTATGTATAACTCCATTGCAATCTATAAAAAAACTACTAGAACTGTTAGGTGAGTTTAGGAAATGTTTCAGGATGAAAGATCAATATATAAAAATCAATCAGGCTTCCCTGGTGGAGCAGTGGTTGAGAGTCCGCCTGCCGATGAAGGGGACACGGGTTCGTGCCCCGGTCCGGGAAGATCCCACATGCTGCGGAGCGGCTGGGCCCGTGAGCCACGGCCGCTCAGCCTGCGTGTCCGGAGCCTGTGCTCCGCAATGGGAGAGGCCACAATGGTGAGAGGCCCACGTACTGCAAAAACAAAAACAAAAAATCAATCGTAGTTTTATGTACTAGCAATAAACAATCAGAACTTTAAATTTTAAACAAATGCCAGAAGAAGGAATTCTTCCAAACTTATTCTATAAGGTCAGCATTATCCCAATACCAAAACCAAACAAGACACTATTAAAAAAAAAGAGAGAGAGAATTACAGGCCAATATCCCTGATAAACACAGAAGCAAAAATCCTCAACAAAATATTAGCAAACCAAATTCAACAATATGTTAAAAGGATCATACACCGTGATCAAGTGGGATTTATCCCATGGATGCAAAGATGGTTCAAAATCTGCAAATCAATCAATATGATACTCCAAATTTAAGGATTAAAATTATATGATTATTTTAGTAGATTCAGTCAAAGCTTTTAACAAAACTTAACTTTCATTTATGATAAAAACTCTCAACAATGTGGGAATACAGGGAAAATAACCTCAACATAAAAAGACCATCTATGACACACCCACAGCTAACATCATCATTTCCTCTAAGACCTGGAACCAGACAAGAATGCCCACTCTCACCACTTTTATTCAACATAGTATTGGAAATCCTAGCCACAGCAAAAAGACCAAAAGAAAGAAAGAAAAAGAAAGAAAGAAAGAAAGAAAGAAAGAAAGAAAGAAAGAAAGAAAGAAAGAAAGAAAGAAAGAAAGGGAAAGAACAGAAAGAAATAAAAGCCACCCATATTAGAAAAGGAGTAAAACTATCACTGTTTGCAGATGACATGATACTATATATAGAAAATCCTAAAGACTCCACCAAAAAAACTCTTAGAATAAATGAATTCACTAAAGTTGCAGAATACAAAATTAACATACAGAAATCTGTTGCATTTCTATACAGTAATAATGATCTATCAGAAAGAGAAATTTTACAAATAATCCAGTTACAATTGCATCAAAAAGAATAAAATACCTAGTAATAAATTTAACCAAGGAGGTGAAAGACTTGTACTCTGGAAACTATAAGACTTTGATGAAAGAAATTGAAGACAACACAAATAAATGGAAAGATAAACTGTGTTCATGGATTGGAAGAAGTAATATTGCTTTTTGTTTTTGCTTTTTAAATTTTTTCACAGATCTTTATTGGAGTATAATTGCTTCAAATACTGTGTTAGTTTCTGTTGTACACCAAAGTGAATCAGCCATATGCATACATATGTCCCCATATCCCCTCCCTCTTGAGCCTCCCTCCCATCCTCCTTATCCAACCCCTCTAGGTCATTGCAAAGCACTGAGCTGACCTCCCTGTGCCATGCTGCTGCTTCCCAACAGCTAACATTTTACATTCAGTAGTGTATATATGTTGATGCTACTCTCACTTTGCCCCAGCTTCCACCTCCCACCCCGTGTCCTCAAGTCCATTCTCTATGTCTACATCTTTATTCCTTCCCTGCAACTAGGTTCATCAGTACCTTTTTTTTTTTTTTAGATTCCATATATATGTGTTAGAATACAGCATTTGTTTTTCTCTTTCTGACTTACTTCACTCTGTATGACAGACTCTAGGTCCCTCCACCTCACTACAAATAACTCAATTTCATTTCTTTTTATGGCTGAGCAGTATTCCATTGTATATATGTGCCACATCTTCTTTATCCTTTCATCTGTTGATGGACACTTATGTTGGTTCCATGTCCTAGCTATTGTAAATAATGGTGCAGTGAACATTGTGGTACATGTCTCTTTTTGAATTATGGTTTTCTCAGGGTATATGCCCAGTAGTGGGATTGCTGGGTCATATGGTAGTTCTATTTTTAGATTTTTAAGGAACCTCCATACTGTTTTCCATAGTGGTTGTATCAATATACATCCCCCCCTTCAGTGCAGGAGGGTTCCCTTTTCACCACACCCTTTCCAGCATTTATTTTTTCTAGATTTTTTTGATAATAGCCATTCTGACTGGCATGAGGTGATACCTCATAGCAGTTTTGATTTGCATTTCTCTAATAATTAGTGATGTTGAGAATCTTTTCATGTGCCTCTTGGCCATCTGTATTTCTTACTTGGTGAAATGTCTATTTAGGTCTCCTACCAATTTTTTTCTGGGGGGGGGCGGGGTACGTGGGCCTCTCACTGTTGTGGCCTCTCCTGCTGCGGAACACAGGCTCCGGACACACAGGCTCAGCAGCCATGGCTCATGGGCTCAGCAGCTCCGCAGCATGTGGGACCTTCCTGGACCGGGGCACAAACCCGTGTCCCCCGCATCGGCAGGCAGACTCTCAACCTCTGCACCACCAGGGAACCCCCCCCATTTTTTAATTGGATTGTTTGTTGTTTTGATATTGAGTTCCATGAGCTCTTTGTATATTTTGGAGAATAATCCTTTGTCTATTGTTTCATTTACAAATATTTTCTCACATTCTGAGGGTTGTCTTTTTGTCTTGTTTATGGTTTCCTTTGCTGTGAAAAAGCTTTTAAGTTTAATTAAGTCCCATTTGTTCATTTTTGTTTTTATTTCCATTACTCTAGGAGGTGTGTCAAAAAAGATCTTGCTGTGGTTTATGTCAAAGAGTGTTTTTCCTATGCTTTCCTCTAAGGGTTTTATAGTGTCTGGTCTTACATTTAGGTCTTTAATCCATTTTGAGTTTATTTTTGTGTGTGGTGTTATGTAGTGTTCTAATTACATTCTTTTACATGTAGCTGTCCAGTTTTCCCAGCACCACTTATTGAAAAGGCTGTCCTTTCTCCATTGTATGTTCTTGCCTCCTTTGTCATAAATTAGGTGACCATGTTTTTTGCTTTCTTTAAATTTTTGGCCATGCTGCATGGTATGCAGGGTCTTAGTTCCCTTACCAGGGATTGAACCCATGCTCCCTGCCATGGAAGCAGGGAGTCTTAACCACTGGACCACCAGGGAAGTCCTGATAGAAGTAATATTGTTACAATTCCCATACAAACCAAAACAATCTAAAAATTCAATGCAATCCCTATCAAAATTCCAATGGCATTTTTCACAGAACTAGAACAAATAATTGTAAAATTAGTATGTAACCACAAAAGACCCCAAAGAGTCAAAGCAATCTTGAGGAAGAAGAACAAAGTTGGAGATATTATGCACCCCAATTTCAAACTATATTACAAAGCTACAGAAATCAAAACAGTATGGTGCTTGTACAAATACAGATATATAGATCAATGGAACAGAAAGAGATCTCAGAAATAAACTCACCCTTATATGTTTAATTAATCTATAATAAGGAAGGCAAGAATATACAATGGGAAAAGACAGCCTCGTCAATAAATGGTGTTGTGAAAACTGGACAGCTACATGTAAAAGAATCAAACTGGACCACTTTCTTATACCAAGTACAAAAATAGACTCAAAATGGTTTAAAGACTTAAATGTAAGACCTGAAACCATAAAAATCTGAGAAGAAAACATAGGCAGTAAGCTCTTTGACATCAGTATTAACAATATTTTTTGGATATGTCTCCTCAGGCATGGGTGACAAAAGCAAAAATAAACAAATGGGACTACATCAAACTAAAAAGCTTTTGCACAGTAAAGCAAACCATCAACTAAATGAAAAGGCAACCTACTGAATGAGTGATGATATTTACAATAATATATTCAATAAGTGATTAATATCCAAATTATATAAATAAATCATACAGCTCAATATCAAAAAACAAACAATCCAATTAAAATGGGCAGAGGACCTAAATAGACATTTCTCCAAAGAAGACATACAAATGACCAACAGACACATGAAAAGATGTTCAACATCACTAATCATGAGGGAAATGCAAATCAAAACCACAATGAAGTGTCACCTAACACTGTCAAAATGGCTCTCATCAAAAAATCTACAAATAACAAACGTTAGCGAGGATGTGGAAAAAAGGAAACCCTCATGCACCATTTGGGAATGCAAATTGGGGCAGCCAATACCGATAACAGTATGGAGGTTCATTCAAAAAAATAAAAATAGAACTACCATATGATCCAGCAATTCCACTTCTGGATATTTACCTAAAGAAAACATAAACACTAATTTCAAAGGATATGTGCACCCCTATGTTCATTGCAGCATCATTTACAATAGCCAAAATATGGAAGCAACCTGTATCCACTGATAGATGAATGAATAAAGAAGATGTAGGTATATATACGTATATATAATGGAATATTAATCAGCCATAAAAAACAGTGAAATCTTGCCATTTGTGACAACATGGATGGATCTAGAGGGTACTCTGCTAAGTGAAATAAATCAGACAGAGAAAGACAAATACCACATGATCTCACTTATATGTGGAATCTAAAATAACGAAATAAATAATCAAATGAAACAAAACAGACACACAGAAACAGAACAAACTAGTGGTAGTTTGGGGGGTGAGGGGGAAGGTAGTGAAATAGGTGAAGGGGATTAAGAGGTAGAAACTTCCAGCTACAAAATAAATGTCACAGAGAGGTAATATACAGCAGAAGGAACGTAGTCAATAATACTCTAATTATTTCGTATGGTGACAGTTACTAGACTTATTGTGATCATTTCATAATTTATTTAAATGCTGAATCACAATGTGTGCACCTGAAACTAAAATAATATTATATGTCAACTATCCTTCAGTTACAAAAAAGGAGATAGACATCTTACCTTCATAGGAAGGGAAACTAAGCTAACAACTGGCTGCTTAATGGGAATAATAAAAGCAAAGAGATTGTGAAATAATATCTTCAGAGACAGAGAATACTGGGCAACATAGAACTGAATATACAACCCAACTATCTTCACAAATAAAGGTTACATAAAAATATCATCAGATTCATGAGCACAAGCATTTCTATTTTCCCTCAATTGATATTTATTCTAGTTCTAATAACATCCCAATATTTTGTTTTAATATGTTAAAGATAACTTTAAAAATTATGGAAGAACAAAAGTTCAGAAAAAGCTGAATAAACTTGGAGTTAAAGAAATGAAAGGCAAAGAAATGAAACAAAGTGTGGTGACTTAATCAGATGGTAAAATATTTTAAGATTTACAGATTTAAGACTTAATGAGTGAGAAAAATAATACTAGGAAAATAAGCTACCTCTCTGGAAAAAAATGGATCCTTACTGCATATCATATACAAAATAAATTCAAATGAATTAAGGACTGAATTATAGATGGCAATATTTCAAAGGTTTTTGAAGAAAATATACAAGAATATCTTTAACATCAGGGTAGGTATGGATTTTGTCAACAAGACACAAAAATAATAAATTAAAGGAAAAAGCCAAAATTATATTGCATTAAAATTAAGAACATCTATTTTTCTAAGTACAGCATAAAGGAAGAGCCAAAACAAACTTCAACTGGAGAAAAAAATGTCTGCCCCATACATATTACTGACAAGAGATATTTACTATTTATTACTGACAAAAGATGTTGTAATGGACTGAATGTTTGTGTCCTCTCTAAACTCATGTGTTGAAATCCTAACCCCCAATGGGATGGTGTTAGGAGGTGGGACCTTTGGGGGGTAATTAGATCATGAGGGTGGAGCCCTCACAAATGGGATTAGTATTCTTATAAGAAGAAACTAGTAAGAGAAGATCTCTCTCTCAGCCGTGTGATGATTTAAGGATAAGATGGCTGTTTGCAAACCAGGGAAAGTGACCGAAGACTAGATCTGCTAGAACCCAAATCATGGACTTCCTGGCATCCAGAACAGCTAGAAATCAATGTTTGCTGTTTAAGGAAAAAAAAATTGCCCTTAAAAAATGACACTAAGAAATATGAAATAATTAGGGATAAACCTGACAAGAAACATGAAAGACGTGTGCACTGAAAACTACAAAACATGACTGAGAATAATTAAAGGTGTAAATAAGTGGTGAGAGATACTGTGTTCATCAATCAGAAGACTCAATAAGATTAAGAAATCAACTCTCCCCAAACCAATCTATAGATTTTAAACAAACCCAATTAAAATCTTCCCATGCTTTTCTGTAGAAATTAACTGACTGATTCTAAAATTGATATAAAAATCCAAAGGATCTAGAATAGCTAAAACAGTGTGGAAAGGGATGATCAATCTGGAGAACTAACACTTATGAAGCTACAATAGTTAGGACAGTTTGGTGTTGGTGTAAAGATAGACAAATAGATAAATGGAGCAGGATAGAGTCTAGATATGGACCCACACATATACAGACAAATGATTCTGACAAAGTTTCAAAGGCAATTCAGTTGAGAAAAATTGGTCTTTTCAACAAATGGTGCTGGAATAATTGAATATATATATAAATTTAATGGTACAAGATATGGATACATATACAATATATATGTATATATGAATGATCGATATCTTGCACCATGAAATTAACTTAGCATGAATCATAGACCTAAATGTAAAATTTAAACCTATAAAAGTTCTAGAAGAAAACTTTTCTGACTTTATATTAGATAAAGATTTATTAGATATGACACCAAAAACACAATCTGTAAAAGAAAGTACTAACAAACTGAACATCAAATTTTAATTTTAATCAAAATTTAAAACTTGTGCTTTTTGAAATGCACTGATAACAGAATGAAAAAAACATGCTACAGACTTGGAAAAAATATTTGCAAATTACATATCTGATTAAGGACTTGTATTAAAATATACATTTTAAAATACTCTTAAAACTCAATAATAAGAAAACAAACAGTGGGCAATAGACTTGAAAAGGCACTTCACCAAAGATATACTGATGGCAAATAAGTACATGAAAAGACCCTCAACTGCATTAAATTAAAACCACAATGAGCAAAACAGACCTATTAGGATGGCTAGAACTTTTTTTTAAAGATTTACTGTACCTGATTTACTGTATGTGCTCCAAGGATTTTGGAGCAACTGAACTCTCATACATGCTGGTGGGAATGAATGTAAAAAGGTTCAACTCCTTTAGAAAAAAACATTTGACAGTATTTTTATTTTTTGGTTTCGTTAGGCCACACCATGTGGCGTGCAGGATCTTAGTAACACGTGCCCCCTGCATTGGAAGCCACGGAATCTTAACCACTGGACCACCAGGGAAGTCCCTGATAGTTTTCTTAAAAAGTGAAACATATACCTACGTATAATCTAGGCAATCCACTTCCAGATTATTTACCAAAGAAAATAAAAGTATATATCAGAACAAAGACTAGCACACAAATGTTCATTGTAACTTTATCTGTATTAGCCCAAAACTGGAAACAGCACAAATGTTCAACACAGAAAAAAGGGTAAAGAAACTGTGATATAGTGATATAATGGAACACCACTCAGCCATAAAAATGCATGAACTGTCGATACAAGCAATGACACGGGGGAATCTCAAAATAATTATGCTGAGTGAAAGAAACCAGACGCTTCCCTCCCCCGCAAAGAATACATACTTTTGAATTCTATTTGTCCAAGGTTCCAGAAAACACAAACTAACCTATCGTGACAGAAAACAGGGCACTGGCCGACTGGGGATGGGAGGGGTTCATGAGGAAGGGCAGGAGGAAGAGATTACAAAAAAGTATGAGGAAACTTGGGTGTGATGGGTGTTTGCATTATCCTGATTAGTTTGACAGCTTCATGGGTGTAAACGTTTGTCAAAACTTACCAAACAGTACACCTTAAATATGCACTGCTTGTTTCATGGGAATTATTCCTCAATAAAGCTGATAAAATTTTTAAATATGAAAAAATAGACTAGATCTTTCCTTTTATACAGAATCCAGACACGCTTCAAGGAAGATTTGAGGTGAAAACTATGGTGACCCCACAAAGACTCATAAGGCTATAGTCTTGGGAGGTAGGAGGATTCACCTAGAGGTTGAAGCAATTTCTTTTCACCTAAAGCTTGAATAGACCAAGGTCAGATCCAAGTGGTTGGGGCCTAAAGAATGTTAATTTGAGGATGTTAGTTTAAGAAAAGAAATACAAAATTAAAAATGTTAAATTAGATTCAGAAGTGATTATCAATACAGAATAAGAAACCAGAAAACCTTTCCAACTTTACAAAGCTGACACACACCTCAAATTGCACAAAATTCAAAAAGTGATGTATATATTCATTAATTCACCACTTACACTTCTTAATACTATTTGTGCAAAATCTTTGTTCATCTCTTTTATGACAATTTTATAATATTGTCTATAAGAAGGTAAAAAGATAGTTCATTCATTCCTCTAGAAACACCCATATAGCATGAGCCATTGTACATGCAGCATTATTTATTTTATTCCTAACCAGAGCACACTTTCTAGTTTGATTTCATATTGATAGGAACTACATTACATTACTAATAATTGGAAGAATTTCCATAGACTCGCTTCCATTTCTGTTCATTTCAACCCAAGTTCCTCCTCACTAGCTACATACTTCTAGTTCTGGACAGCTTAGCACCCACTCATTTCGTGATAAAATCTCCAACCATACGGATTCTTGTCTCAGTGCTGGGTACGTTGGCCCAGTTGATGGAACGAGTATTTCTGGAAGGCCGTCCTACACTGGGATGGCTAGCAATACCTTAACTAAATATGGAAATGTCTGTGGCCCACATAAATACATCCCGCTTGAATTGTGTCCCCTAGAATTTTCGTAGTCACTCCAATGATACCCAACCCAAGTAAATATAACAGGGCAGAGAGCATTCGAGGGGAGAAAAGACAACTGTCAACCAATTTCAGTTAAAATATCTAGTTCTCGAAAATTTTGGAAAATCCTGTGACTAATGAACACATCAGTAGAGTCCCTCCTGCAGCCTCAGAAGGGCCCTGCAAGTAAGGGATCCTGCAGGTTAACATCCTTAGTTTCCCAGTGGAATGACCTTTAAGCCTCTATTTCTTCTTCCACCTTCCTATTTTCTCTCTACTGTTTGCTCTCTCCCTCACAACCATTTCCCAGCTTCTTTCAGTTTCTCAGTTTAGAGGATAACGATAGGTACTTGGCTTTATATGTGATCTGTGTAACACCTTGAGAACTATAGCTCCTTTTCACATACAGAGGAAGTTATCATCACAATACCTTCAGCAAATTGAGCATTTATCAAGATAGAAATACCCTTTGCTTAAGATATATTAATATATTGCTTCAGATGAGAAACCAATATGTGCACACATTTTTTTTAAATTAAGTGTATGTGGGACTTCCCTGGAGGTCCAGTGGTTAAGACTCTGCCCTTCCACTGCAGGGGGCACGGGTTCCATCCCTGGTCGGGGAACTAAGATCCCACACATCGTGCAGCATGGCCAAAAAAAAAAAAAAAAAAAATAAGCATATGTAAAGAATTTGAGAATTTTGGTCCTTAAACATAAACACAGACACCAGTTTTTATTATTCCTATGGAATTAAAACTCAGATTAATTAGAATTATCAGAGAGTGGCATCATTTAATTAATTTTTTTCTGCCCAACTTAAAATCCTTAACTGAAACATCCTTTGTTTTCATTCTGCATTATTCAGAATCTTTGTAAATTTTAAGTGGACAACTTTTGTCACTTAGTGATAATAGCCTGAATGTAATTTAATGTGATTAATTAGGTTGCTGAATTCTTTCAGGAATGTGATTCATACCAGAGTGCCTGTGTCACTTACAATTCTTTGTGGTGAAAGTAGCACAAAACCTATAGAGTGGCTAAAACTATAAATGATAGCTTGAAAGAATGTTTGTAATTATTCCTGGAGCAGGTCTTACTTCAGGTAAGGCTTGATCCAGGAGTTCAATGGTTGACAGTATGAGCCTGAATTCCCTCTGTCTCTGACCTCTATCTTCTGTCACAGTGGCTTCAAACTCAGGTTCTTCATAGTAGTTACCCCAGCAGAGCCATGCTCTCTCCCCTAGGTAAGAAAATGCTGCCACCATTTCAGAACTCACATCCTTATACAATATAGTTAAAGAAGGGAGCTACTCATTTCCAGAAGGCCAGCAAACATCTCATTCCGTTTCATTGGCTCTGCATAGTACCTATTCATCTTTGAACCAGGCAATATGGCAGGAGAAATGGCGAAGAGGAATATAGTGCTTGGCTTACATCAATCTAAGCTCACTTCTAAGGCAGGCATGGGGTCAATTCTGCACACACCAAACAGCTCTAGTGTGCTGTGGGGGACAGGCAGTGAGGGTAGATGTTCCAGAGGAAAATAATGGCGAGGGAGAATGGATATCAGGGACGCAACCAAGAAATAACTGTCCACCACAACATCTATGAAATGATTAGGCTTTGAAGTCAGGAATCTGGAGCTCTAATTCCATCAGATTCCATCATTTATTATGTATAGAACCTCATGCAAGTTGACTTTTTTAAGGCTGTTACCTCTTCTGTAAAATAGTGAAAATAATACCTACTCCCCGAAGTTATTATGAAATTTACATAATATACATACAGTGAATGACAGAGTGTCTGATCCATCGTAGGTGCTCAATAATAATTTTCACTCTTGTACAAATTCTTCAGTCCTACGAATGGCTGCTATTAAACTGGAAGGCAGGGGAATTCTCTTTTACAGAGAACAAATCACCACTCTGGTTAGAAGAAAAACAGATATGGACTTCAGGGAGCAATTGACTTTTCACCACTGACCTCACCCAATGTGTAGAAAATCCCCTTGCAAGCCTCCACTGAGAGGTCTTTTAGGATGGAACTAGTCCTGAGGTCCCAAATCCAAACTGAAACTCGTTTTCCAGATAAATAATGATCTGAATTGTGATCAAGTTCCTATACTTGCTCAGAAGTATCCATTTAAGTCCACAGGGTAGCTAAAAACTAGGACCTTCAAAGTACATTGGGTGTGATTGCAATGGATTCTTCCTCAAACATGAGTCCATCTACATCAGAGTTTCTATGGGGAAGATATATTCATAAGTGATCTCTAAATGAATTTTCAGTACAGGTCCCATTATAAAATAGTGAGTAGTTTAGTCTGGCAGCAAACACATCATTGAGTGTATATATTTTTTTAATATTTGAAAAATATCATTGAGTATATATATTTTTTAATATTTAAGAAATCTAAATGGAGTCATCTTTCATAGAAAATCCCTGGGGGAGGGAGCAGTAGATGGACAGGGAACAGCAAAACAACATATTATTTAAAGATATGTCATACTTCCCAAGGTCCATCCCCTCTGCTAACCAGTCAGTGTCCCCAGACCATGCTGCAGCACACCAACAAAGGCTCTTTCTCTGTATTTCTCTGCAAAATGTTCTTTTACATATATGAAATAGCTTTGGGGATCTTTTCTTTGGGGGAGAAAGGACCAAAGTGAAAAAAAGTCTTCTCATAGAGAAGCAAATCATCAGACCAGACAAGTAGGTATCCCTTCCCCAGCCCAAACAATGGGATAATTTCTGGTGGGCCATCCTCAGCTCCAATGAAGTTCACTGCTTTTTTTTTTTTTAATTCACAGCTCCCACTCTGTGGAATATTGCAGGTGTGAAGCAGCTGTATTCAGAGTAACATCTCATACATTTGCGCAGTGTTTCAGGCTGGGCTTGCATCTTTCTACTTTTCCTTTCTCTTTTCTTTTTTTTTTTTCTTTTCTTTTCCTTCTCATTTGAGTTTATAGAACTTCACTCTAGTACTCAATAGCCATTATGGCTAGAGAGCACCTCCTTTAATTCAACGTAAAATCCTCCTGCTATAATAGCAAGGAGGTTTTTTTCTTCTTCCACTCTGTTGATATTTGAGCACAGCTGGTCAATCAATTCTGTGTTAAAAACTTTCATGAACTTGAAGATATTATTAGATTTCCTCCCTTCTCCTGGCCATGGAATTATCCCCACTCATTTGCTAAAATATTTCTTGCTTACAAATGATTTTATCATCTGTGTTTTTCTTATTTACCCTATCCCCAATTTCCCCATCCCTTCCTGAACTGAACCCCTCACTTTGGTTATGGAATATAACCAAAAGGAATATTGGAATATAATCAAAGGAGAGAAAAGTAAGTAATATAATAAGAGGAGAGGAATAAGGAATATAATTAGCGACCAGAAAGGAATATAATAGGAGGAAAGAAAAGTAACTGTGGGCTTGGTCTTTAGATAGACCAGGAGTTGAATCTTGGCTCTGTTGCTGACCTTTTTGGAACATTCCTACAAATTACCCAACACTTCCGTTCCTTATGTAAAATAGAGATAATTCATAGGGGTATTGTGAAAACTAAATGATATACTACATGAAGAAAAAGCTTTTCTGGCACCAAAGGCTCAATAAATATTTATGGAGATGTGGAAGGCATTGTGATCACCCCACCCAGATCCCCTTGAATTCCTTTGACCCTTTCTGTGCATTTATTCCTACTCCTTGGTTTTTACTTTCAGTGACCCTGCACATGTCTCTCCTTGGGAGGATGAGCCCAGGGCTGTTGGAGCAGAAGTACCTGGGAATTTACATGGCCCTGGGGTGGGCCTCCACAGTGACTGGTGATGTACATGTATGGAGGCCCAGCCTCGTCCCACTTGCCTCGTGGGGGACAATCAACTCCCAGTCAGGCTCTCTTGAAGGATGAGGCTAAACATCTCACAGTGGAACTTGGTCTGAAGCCCACTTGTGGCTTTGCTTCTTCCCTTTCCCTGTCCTGATACCTACCCCCTCCATCACTGATTTCTCCTGGGAGCACTTCGTTAATAAATCAGTTGTATGCAAATGCTCATCTCAGGACCTGTTTCTGGGGTCCTGACCTAAGACAGTTACCAATGCAATGATCATTCCTCACGGTGTTCAGATACCTCAGTTTAAGAAACATAATACTGATTTTCACTCAGGTGAGCCAATGCTCTGAAAAAATTCCCAAAGAGAGCCACTTCCTTAACTCATCACATTATAACAAACTGTGGCACATTGTGAATTATTTAGTAAATTGCCAGAAGAAAGGGAGGCTTTAAGCAGGTGGCATGGATATTTCCAGAATAATTCACAATAATTCATTCATTAGAAACTACCTTTCCATCCCTCACCTTGTTTTTGTACTACTGAGCCTACAAGGAATAAAACCCTTCCCAACCTGTGGACACAGTTCTGCTCGGCATTAAGAAAATGTGTGTCTAATCTCATCCCCTCCCTTGCAAGAGAGACTAGAGACAGGGCCTTGAGAAGTTGGAACAAGACCTCTTATCCAAGGCACCCTGGAGAAGGAGACACACAAGCAAACAGCTGAGAGCAAGCACAGACACACACCGAAGTTGGAGTGGAAGGAGAGGAGTCTGAGGTCTTACAGAAATGGGCTCAGGGCAAGAGCAATGAAGAGCACTCAGAAAGCATCCTGTGTGATTGCTAACCAGGCCCTTGGGTCATTGCATCTGAGGTGTGGGAGCGTGTCAGGCTGGCTTAAAAGTCCAGACGCAGAGATTTTAGAGCTGAAGACCACAGAGTGTGGGAGTTTACTGCATCTCACTGTCAAGCCACCACTCCTGAAGGGGGCATTTAAGGGACTTCAAATAAATTAATTTACTCCTCCCATGGGTCATCTCTGATCTTTGTTTTCACCTTCCCCATTGCACCCAACTTCTGGATTGGTCAGCAATTAGTCAATAAATCTGCTGCCCCTAATTTAAGTGGAAATCAAATAACCAAAGGAAGCAGCACATTTAGGGTTCCCTCCGCCCTCCAGGGCAGGACCACACCTGTCCTATACTACGTGAGCTTTGTGACAGCTTTCTCTTAAGAGGCTGTATTTCAGTTAGCTGAGGCTGCCAAAAACGCAATCCCAAACATGCAAAGCAGTGTGACCATTATTTTTCATGTGCATTTGCCTTTCTTGAGTCTTATGGGGCAAAGGTCTATACTTTTTCAATTTTAAAATTAATCCGATCACTCCCTTCCATTACCAATTCTCATTCCACTTAGGCTGAGTTTGAGTCCTTCTAAAAATCAAAGGGATATGCTTTTGTTTTAGCCAAGATCACCCTCCAACCTTGTAGCATAATTGGACCTCCTATCAAATCCACCCACACAACTGCAACCCCATTCATTTTTATAAACTGGATTTTTACGTTTAAATTGGTAACTATTGAGAGGATTTTTAAACAGCTATGTTAGACCACTTTGTTTTTTTTCTAAAAGATGAGGAATCACTATTTATCTTGCCA
This sequence comes from Orcinus orca, assembly GCF_937001465.1. Taxonomy (NCBI): domain Eukaryota; kingdom Metazoa; phylum Chordata; class Mammalia; order Artiodactyla; family Delphinidae; genus Orcinus; species Orcinus orca. The sequence goes on from NC_064563.1 coordinate 10,137,371, forward strand.
AGGCCACAGCATGATAAATACATTGAGAAAGCAAAGCATACACACACACACAAAGTTTCTACAAGGCCTCTTTTCCCGTTGTCATGGTTTCTGTTGAAGCCTGGTACCTATGGTAATCCTATTTGGATAATGTTCTAGTTTTTGTTTGTTTGCTTATTTGTTTGTTTTAAATATGGCACCATTTCCATACTTTAGATTATTGGCTGGTGCTGGGAAGGAATTTAGAACACTCTTCCTCAATACCTTGTTCTCTCACCCCAGCCTGCTTTTGAACAAATTGTTTACATCCAAACCCATTTCCTTATTTAATCCATAGAGGTTGTTGAGGTGCCTTGGATTATTTAGACCTTGAGCACAACAGAAATAAGTTCTTCTCAAAGTTACTGATGATATATTAGGAGTTTGAGATTTACAGATACACACTACTATATAGAAAATAGATAAACATAGATAAAAATAGATAAACTATATTTATTGTAATAACTATAAACTATAACATTGTAATAACTTATAATGGAAAAGACTGAAAAAAAATATATGTATATATATGTATACATACATATACATATATATATATATGAATCACTTTGCTGTACACCAGAAACTAACACAACATTGTAAGTCAACTATATTTCAATTAAAAAGAATTTGTTTAATTACTGATGAGTTATGTATTGTCAAAAGCAATGACTACATCCCAATCAATGATTCTCATCTTATTAGACCTTTCAGCAACATTTGAAATAACTGATCACTATTTCTGCCTTAAAACCTGTTCTTGGGCTTCCCTGGTGGCGCAGTGGTTGAGAGTCCGCCTGACGATTCAGGGGACGCGGGTTCGTGCCCCGGTCCGGGAAGATCCCACATGCCGCGGAGCGGCTGGGCCCATGAGCCATGTCCACTGGGCCTGTGCGTCCGGATCCTGCGCTCCGCAACGGGAGAGGCCACAACAGTGAGAGGCCCACATACCGTTAAAAAAAAAAAAAAAAAAAAAAAAAAAAACCTGTTCTTCACTTGGCTTCCAGGAAATCATACTCTTTTTGACACCTCCTTCTCAGCTTCATAGACTGGTATCTCCTTATGTCTCTGAGCCCCCAGTTTCAATTCATAGACCCCCTTCCCTAAGAAGTGACCTAAATGATCTCATCCCATCTCATGGTTTTAAACCATCTATCTGCTGATAAGCCTCAAATTTCTATCTCCAACTTGGAACTCTCTCTCTCATCTCCAGACTCATATATCCAAGAGCTTACTTGGTAACGCCACTTGGATATCCAATAGACACATACCTCTTAACATGTTCCAAATGAGGATGTTTACACACACACACACACACACACACACACACACACACACCCTCTTCTCCAATCTTCCCCGTGTTAACTGAACCTCTGTTCAACCTGTTAATCCAGTACCTGTTTACATCAATATCCTGAGGGAATCAATAACTCTACTCTTACTCTAAAAGCTGTCATCAAATCCTATTGTCTCTACCTTCACAATATACCCGGAACCTGACTGCTTACCATCCCCATTGCCACCACCTTGATCCAGTGCCGACTGGATAATTCTAGTAGCGTCCTGACTGACCTCCCTTTCTTTGTCTTTGCCCTTCATCCATCTATTCTCAGTCAACATAGCATCCAGAACCATCCTGTTAAAATGTAAGTATGATCATCTCAGTCTTCTGTACAAAACCCTCCAATGGCTTCCCATGGGACTCAAAGCAAAAGCCAAGTTCCTTTCTATGATTTACAAGATCCTACATGGTCAGGTCTTCATCCCAATGTAACATCACCTCCTATAACACTCCCCCTCATTTACTCCATTCTAGTAATCCCAGCCCCTTTGCTTTTCCCCATAAAAATGCCAGGCATGCCCCAGCCCTGTGGCCTTTGCGCTTGCTCTTCTCTCTGCCTAGCTTACTTGTCCTCCAGATACCTATTATGCATGACTAGTCTCCCACTGATTTCAGGTCTTTGTCTAAAACCACCTTCTCCGTGAGGCTACAGTTACCTCTCTCCCTAAAACTCTTCCTTCCCCTCTTTATTTATTATTAGCCCTTATCACTTTCAAGCATGTTATTTACTTTACTTATATATTTTGTTTATAATCTGTCTCATTCACTGAAATGTAATACCCATGAAGGGAGGAGTTTTTTCTATTTTGTTCATTACTGAATCCCCAGCTCCCAGTGCTGGAAGTACAGTAGGTGCTTAATGCATATTGGTTGAATGAATGAATAATGCTTAATATATACAGAGATAGTTTTATCTAACCCATCTCAATTATCCAAATCAAAAGAAGATAGAGTAAGAGTTGCTCTGGGAATGGATACAAGAATGGTCACGGGAAATGGGCATCGTCAGAAAATCTACAAACAACAAATGCTAGAGAGGATGTGGAGAAAAGGGAACCCTCTTGCACTGTTTGTGGGAATGTAAATTGATACAGCCACTATGGAGAGCAGTATGGAGGTTCCTTAAAAAACTAAAAATAGAATTACCATAGGACTCAGCAATCCCACTACTGGGCATATTCCCAGAGAAAACCATAATTCAAAAAGACACATGCACCCCAGTGTCCACTACAGCTCTATTTACCATAGCCAGGTCATGGAAGCAACCTAAATGCCCATCGACAGACAAATGAATAAAGAAGATGTGGTACATATATACAATGGAATATTACTCAGCCATAAAAAGGAATGAAATTGGGTCATTTGTAGAAACATGGATGGACCTAGAGACTGTCATACAGAGTGAAGTAAGTCAGAAAGAGAAAAACAAATATCGTATATTAACACATATATGTGGAATCTAGAAAAAATGGTACAGATAAACCGGTTTGCAAGGCAGAAATAGAGACACAGATGTAGGGAACAAACATATGGACACCGAGGGGGGGAATGCGGGGGGGGGGAAGAATTGAGAGATTGGGAGTGACATATATACACTAATTTGCATAAAATAGATATCTAATAAGAACCTTCTAACTTTGCATGCTATCATACGCATCAGTCGTCGGATGCACCTAGCTGGGAGGAAATGGATTTCACCCAACTCATCCAGCGTCTGAGGCTGCTACGTACTTACCTTGTACTAGAGTACCTACTGAAGCTTTACCAAGCCCTCAGCTTTTTTCCATGCCATAGGGGTAGCAAATGTACCAGCCAGTAGTGCCAATTTTATAGGACTACATCACTGTGCCCTTCTTCAAGGTATATGTAAACATGAAGTTTCTTGACCTTGATATATCAGAGAATTATGTGGAGTTTTGCTTAAAAATGGAGTTTCCATAAATTGATGACACGATGGATCCCCCAGCGTGGCCATTCAAATCCCTCTGCCTGATTCTCCTGCCCTTTGTTTTCCTGATTTTTCCCATTCTCCTCTTTGCAAAATTTTTTTGCTTCCCTTTTGTTGTTATTATTATTATTTTAAATTTGAAGGTGCATAGCAGGGATTCTATACAGCTCACTTGAAAGCAACAGAAAATTAGTCAAGTAGTGAAAAAGTACCTGCAATTGTATTACTCAGTGGAGACCCATTTAGACAATTTTTCAGAATTGTGGTAAGTCTTCCAATTTTGTTTGTTTGTTTGTTTGTTTGTTTGTCTTTCTGTGTCTCAGATTCCATCATACCTAAGACTGAGGGTGGCTTCCTTTCCCATATTGCCTCACCTGCAGGCATGAAGTTACCTACAGGCACTCATGTGCATTAGCTGTTAATTTGGGGGTTGAGGATATTACTATTAGGGTGTGGAAGATTTGTTTCATACAGGGAGTTATGGAGCATCTTCAGGGGATCTGAGACCTAGAAAACACCAGTCCTATTCAAGGAAGACCCTGTTACCAAGGAGCCCAGTTATCCATCAATGTACCACAAAAATTAAACCATCTCTTGTAACAGCAGTGGAAACACTGTGGGCAATGAATTCTTAGGGGGTGGCAAAACAGATGAAATCCAGTCATCACGTTTTACAACAGATCTGCTGCTTGATAAAGTACAACTGGAGAGCAGGCTGTTAGCAATAAGGCCATTTCTAAGAATAAAATGAGAGTCTGTAGAAGATCCATTTGAATTATTAACTCCAAAAACGTGGCTGGAGAAGAAAATTGTTGCGTGTATCACTGGCTTTTCTCCTCACGTGTATGATTAGAACAAAGGGAGGCACAGAAGAGCGGTGGAAAGACGGGAACGCAAATTTTCTTCCGACATAAGGAGGCACATTTTCACGCAGTGCCTCGTCAATACATGGAGAGGCCACCTACCAGGTAAAGAAAAACACTGCGGCCATTGGGAAAGCAAGCAGATGCCCAAGCAGGGGAAAACCACACTCCTATTTACCCAACACCGTTTCTTTTTTTGGCTTACAAAAGCATTCCTTTAATACCAAGTGGACACCTCTAGCCTTTATTCTGCACCCTGTGGATTTCCCCTCCCTGCTCCAGACGCCCCAATCCAGACTCCATTTAAAATGCAAGGCATGTTGGGAGTCACAAGGAAACAGCCAAGGTGACCATTACGATCTTCTCTCTTGTATTGGCGTTAAAAACGGAGGATGAATCGATATGGAGAGACGTATTTGTGCTTTCCAATTCAGTATTTTTCACCACATTAATCACGAGATGTGAAATCTTTCATCCAAAGAGAAGCAGAGAAACATGTTCACAGGTCACAGTGGCCAATGCTCTCCTTTGATTTTATGAGCATGTTTCTTCAATGTCATATGGAGACAAACAGACACATCCTGACTCCAGAAAATAAGGTGCTTCGTTATGGAATCCAGTCAGTGAAGGAAAAAAGACCCATACTGTCATTGATACTGAAGATGCTGGAATGTAATTTGGTCTTTCCCTCTTCTGGAAGTTGCTCTCAGGACCCTTCCACATCTTCCTTTTCAAATCCTTTGAGTAGAAAGTTCCAAAATCTTCTTTAAAGAATGTACAACAGGACCCTTCAGAACGTGTAGGTCTTATAGATGGCAAATACTGTCAGTAAGTAATGTCAGTGTTTCCTGTTTCCTTCCTTGTTAAAGATGTATGCCTTTCTCATATAAAGCAAGAAAATGTAAGATAAGCTGAATAATATCTAAGACTGTTAGGACTTACTTGTCTTTCTATTTAAAAGATGGGGGAAATAGAGTTTACACCTCATATATTGCAGATCTGATAAGGGCACTTCAAGAAAGACAGTCTAAGACCCAAAATAAGGGGGGAAAATGCTCCAGATATGCTCAGTCTGAATATCTGGAGGATGAAAGTCATATAATCAAAGGTTACTAAATCTCCACAGATAAATAGACTTGTTCACCATATTATGGAATAACAGAGCTAAAGTACTTGAAGGAGGTAGTTTGGGGTTGAATTATTGCAATTTTTTGTGTTGGGTTGTAGGGTTTTTTATGTGATTTTTTTCATATCACAGGGTGAATATAGATTTAGAAAGCAGTTCTTTCTCTGACGTTGTATATAAGAGCCAGAGAAGATTTGGGTTCAATTTATTTGTATTTATTTATTTTGTTTCAGGCATTCATCTAAGCACTTTTTAAAAATTAATTTATGAATCCCCACTTTGTGTTCAGTAAGGTAGGTACTCTTATTATCATCATTTTTCAGATGGGAACTGAGGCTCAGAGAACGTAAGTAACCATCTTGACATCACACAGTGGGTAGGTGGTAGAGACTGGCCCCAGGGTCTGTGTTCGCAACTATTCCATCACCTCTCATTCAATCACACATTCACACATTCAATAAATGTTCAGTGAGCACCTTGGGGGGAAAAGCACTGTGCTAAGTATTAAATAGTATCCTTTCTTCAAAATGTCAGCAATTAAGAAGAGAGATGAGACATGAACACAAATGCCTACATCCTAAAGAAGTGTGTGACAAGCTACCTAACAGAGACACCTGGAATATAAGAAGCAACTTTGTAATCCCTACAAGTGGTCCAAGGAGAGCGGGATATGGCAGAAGCAATAGGAGGAAGATTTAGGAGGAAGGGACTAAGAGTCACGTCAGGAATCATTAGAAAGGGAGCCTACGGTAAAAACCATTCCAATGTTGAGAAAAGAGAGTTCTCTGTGGGAGAAAAATCAGTTCTTAGAAAATGCTGAGGTTTTGCCAATTTCAATGTGCTGTCGACTCAGTGAGGCCAGATCTCTTGGAGCAAAACTTGGCTCTTGCCTTTTTTCCCACTTGGACAGTAAGGAAACTGACCAAGTATTTGCACTCTTTAAAAATATAATTTAGCTACAACACATCCATGAGAAGGACTAAAATCTTTTTTTAAAAAAGAAGACCTGACAATACTGACAATGCCAAGTGTTGCCAAGAATAAGGGACAAATGAGACTCTCATAAACTGAAGGTGGAAGTATTAGATGGTACCACATCTTTGGAAAAAGGTTGAACTGTTTCTTATAAAACTCAATATACACCTACTCTATAAGTCAGCAATTCTATCCCTAGGTATTTATCCCAAAGAAATAAAGACAGAGGTCCACAAAAAGGCTTGTACAAGAAACACAACATAGTCGAATCTCGAAAACATTATGCTGAGTAAAATTAGCCAGACACAAAGACTACAAGATCTCTGATACCATTTATATGAAGTTCTAGACTTGGAAAAATTATTATTAGGTGTTCATATCAGAACAATGGTTGGCCCTGGGAGAGTTAGTGCAGTTATTACTGGGAAGGAGCATGAGGGACCCTCCTGGATGATGATGATGGTCTATATCTTGATAGGTGCTTGGGTGGCACAGATATATGCAGTTGTCAAAACTCATTAGTATCACTTAAGATTTATATATTCCATTGCATATAAATTTTACCCTGAAAGACAAGGAAGTCTAAAAGATATTAAATTCTAGTTAAAGATCTGCATGATGTTACATTTAGAAGTGAAATGTCCTGATGTCTGCTACTTACTTTAAAATGTATCAAAAACTAAGATGGACTGACGGATGAATAAATAGATAATGTGACATATCTACTTATCATCCATCATTTAATATAGCAAGTATATTAAAATTTTAATTATAGAATCTAGCTATAGATCTATGAGTGTTTACTGTAATAGTCTGTCAACTTTTCTATATGTTTGAAACTTTTCATAATCAAATGTTGGGAAAATACAACTCAAGAATATATTAATACACATATATTTTTAAGAGAATTTAAAAATTTTGAATTACCTACAAATTAAAGGTAAAGTATTTTGCAGTGAGGAAAGCTTAGTTTTTTATTTTACTAAGTGCCCTCATTTCTTGAAGTGTGGTGTAGAAAGAAATAACCAGAGAAGTAACACCACTAACTACAGAGCAAGACTGAAGGACCCCAGTTTCATGACACAAGACCTATGTCTTATGTTTTAGAAATAATTTCACTATAGACTTCAAATGGACTTTTAATTTAAAAAAACTGGAGTGGATAAACCAAGATATTGGAATATAAGTACTGTTTCTGGACACCTGAGAATTTGTTAAAGACATTTTTTACTTGTTGTGCAGAAGATTTGGAAAAGTTCATAAGTGCACAATGAAGAAGAAAGAAGCCACCCACAAGCCTATCCTCCCACCGAAAGAAAATCACTGTTAATAGTTTGAGAAACTTATTTCCATGGATTTCTCTTTCCACATGGTTAACAGAGTTAAAATGGCAAATATAATATTCCAGTAAAGTGTAAATATGTTTCATGAGCAAAAAAATTTCTTTCATAAATAATTTTAAAGACTACATAATGTTATTTTAAATGGGTATGTTCAGTATTTTACTCTGGAAATGTGGGCATATATGTTGTTTTAATTTTATTTTGCTATAATAATGTTGGAAAAACGTCTGAGTGAAAAGCTCTTTACATATTGATTGTTTTTAGGACAGAGAATTTCTGGAAATGTACATTTAACAGAGCCTGTTGGTTGGCCTGTGGGTTAAGAATTGTCCCTGTGGACTTGTGACAAAGTGTCCTTATTGCTGCAGATAGCTCAATGATATTAAATGTAGGATGAACCTCATCCCATGGTTTGTCAGCATCCCAGCAACCCGTGGAAAGATAATCGTGAACTGTCTACACCTGCAGTTCATGCAAACACAGACTTATGCACTGGACGCGGGTGGGCCGGGGAGGAGGAGATGATGAACTCAGTTTGAAATGCTCCTTTCCAATCCAGCAAGGAGTAAAACATAATCTAAGTGAAGCAGGAGCCCAGCGCTGGAAGACGCACCAGAAAGTGGGGGAACAAGTTCTTCTCATGGCATGAGGTTCTGCTTGACCCCCTCCCAGGATGAGGACACCCTCCCTGCACAGAGTATCATCAAAGGATAAAGAAACGGTATCATGGCAACAAGAGGATGGGTAAGCCACGGTGCCCTCGAGGCCCTCTTTAAGGAAGTGGATGTAAGATGGTCAGGTTTTCCATTTCACAGCAGAGAAAGGTGAGAAGCGTGGACAGACACTCAGAAATGGGGATTCATAGCAAAAGAACTTAAACTCAATGTATCTTGTAAGCAAGAGGACCTGGTGCAAAGTGAGGAAGGATTTGTGTCTCTCTCATTCTCTGCCTCAGCCAATGACTCAGAGCTAGGAGTGTAGTGGAGCCAGCAGGCACCAGCTGGAGAGAGCTGAATGGTAAGTATTCAGAAATTTTGCAAACTGGTTTGGTAACTTGAAACTGGCCATGATGGGAGTATTTACAGCATGGAAATCAGCAAACTACATTTCACAGCTTTTTCCCCTAGCCCCCTTGGAAATCTGATTTATCACCTTACCATAGCTCAGATCCAAAGCTTCTTTTCTGATTTCTCTCCCAAATTCCAGACCCATTGTTGGTAACTGCATTCAGAACATTGCTACTCAAATTCATTAGGTTCGAAAGAGAACTCATCATATTGTCTCCCATGTATGATCTTACTGTTGTTAACAATTTATCATCTTAACATCAAAACTCAAAACCTCACAATCATGTTGAACACTGCTCATTGAAAACAAGAAGAATAAAAGGCGAAAAAAGGAGGAGGAGAATTATTTGAGAGACATTAATTTCTTAACGCATTATGTCAGCTCTTGTAATAAGCTCACAACATTCTCACAACATCTCTTAAAAGCGGTTATTACTGCAATTCTGCGGAGGGAAAACTGAAGTTCAGGGGAGTTTTGTGACTCAACCAAACTTTCACAGCTAATAAATTTCAGAACTATTATTTGAATCCAGAGCCCTCTGAGTACAAAATGCACTCAAACCCATGTGCCATATTTCTAACCAATCAGTTGCTAAATTCAGCCCCTTAGGACTTTTTTTCATTGTTTTTATGGAAGTATTATTTACATATAATTAAATGCACAAATCTTAAATGTACATTCACTGTGTGGACAAATATATACACTTGAGTCAACTCATACTCCTTTCAAAATACATTTCCATCACCCCCCAAATTTTCTTCCTTCCTTATTCCAGAGAGTAAGCATTGCTTTAATTCATTTCATCATAAATGAGTTTTGTCTGTTCTAGAACTTCATATAAATAAAATCATAAGGTATGTACCTTTTGTGGAAGTTTTCTTTAGCTCAGTTGTTTGAGAATTATCTATATTATTCATGTATATCAGTATTTTTGTGTTTTTTTTATTGTGAGTAATATGCCATGGCATGGATAAATCAATGTTTTTTTATCCACTCTTTTATTGATGGACATATGAATGATTGGCTATTATGTTTAAGGCTGCTATGAACATTCTTATACAAGTCTTTCTGTTGACAAATGTGTTCATTTCTTTGAGAGTAAAACCTAAAATTATACGAGCTAACCCATAGGTTAGGTGTATTTTTACCTATAAGAGAAACTGTCAGACTGATTTCCAAAGTCATTTTATCATTTTATATTTTGACAAGCAGTATATGACGATTCTAGTTGTTCTACTTCTTTGTCAACACTTAGTATTGTCAGTCTAAGTTTAGTCATCCAGTGAGTGTGTGGTGATAACTCATTGGCTTTAATTTGCATTTCCCTGATGACATTTCCTTAATGATGTAAAATGTGGACCTGGAGATCAAAGAAAACACAGGATTATCAGGAATATATCTTCATGACTTTAAAGTAGGCAAAAATTCATTTGACAGGAACCCAAAAGCACTAACTTTAAAAGAAAAAAAGTGTATATATATACACACATATATATATACGACTTCATCAAAATTAAAACCTTAAGAAAATGGATAAACAAGCCATATTCTGGGATAAATATATACATACAAAGGACTTATAACCAGACTATAAAAACAACTCTTTCAACTCAAATTTTTAAAAAATCCAATGGGAAATTATGGGCAAAAGACTGACAGGCACTTCACAAAAGAAGATATGCAATGGCTAAAAAGCACACGAGAATATTTATCATAACACTTCACCTTTACTTTTTGAGGAGCCAGTCATTTTGCATTTTGTACTACAGTTTATGTAAGTATAACTCCCAACCTGAACTGTAAGCCACTTGAAAGCACAATGAATATTTGAGGCATCTTTGTACCCCCAGGGTATATACACATGTGGAGATGGAATAGGCTCACAAATATTCTTAAATGGTTGACCAAATGATTTAACAAAGTCTGTCTTAAGTCATTTTAGCTGGCTGTCAATATTGTAAGCGAGTGACGCAGTAATATTAGAGCAGTGCCAAGAGAGAAGAAATAAAGCAGATCAGCTTAGAAGACTAAGCCTAAGAGGTGGAAAAAAGTGTTTCCCACAGGCAGATGAAATGACATTTCAAGGGTTAGTGTAAAATGTAAGAGGAAATAAGTTTAGTAGAATGAAATGACACGGGTAATGTGAAACAAAGCTTTCCAAAAATAAGACACCTACTCTTTTGCATGGGCAACCCATCTCTGTGTGGGTAATTTTGCATCTATGAAAGCCCAGGGGAAGCTATCAGACCAAAACAGGAAGCTGTGCATGTGCTCTCAGGCGGAAGTCTCCAAGACATGCCTCTTGTGTACTCTGATGTGCATCCTGCTTGCCCGAAAACTCAGATTCCTTGTCAAAAAAATAGACCCAGAAAATGCACATGGCATCATTACTGCATTACAATAGTGTTTTCAGATTCTAGTGACATCTTGGAATTCCCAGCATGCCATAATTTTAACTCCTATAGGGTATGTCCTCCTTGAAGTAAAATTTGTTCACTGGGGCACTTGTGACTGAGTTGTGTGAAACTTGCTCATCCCCACGATTCATGAAATATTCATGTTCAATATTTACAGTAATTCTGAAAGGAATTTTCTAGAAGTAGAGGCTTACTCAAATCATATTCATAATTATTTTAAAATAATAATGCACTCTCTGTTCCAGATGATGACCTCAAGAACCAGTTCTTTTCAGGAAAAAAAAATCCCTGAATATATTCCAATGATCTTATTTCTGTCCCAGATTTCAAACTAATTTGCATAAATCATTCAGTTCCCATTTATTGGGTTTTTTTTTTTTTCCTTTCCTGATCAGCACTTTGACATATGTGGAAATTCTGACCAATAAGAGAATTTTCACGATTTTTCCTTTTTGTGATTCTCAGGAGGGAAAAAAAAAGAAACTTATTGAATAAATTAAATTACATTTCATGACTAGAGCAGTAAACAAGAGGATTGATTAGAGGGACACTGGGTGGGGTTCACACAGGTCCTGGGAAAAGAAGGAAAAACAGAAATTTTTTTTTTAAAGAGGGAAGAGTTAAAGGATTCAGAAGACCCTAAAAAATGACATCCCAGAATTATAAATAGTGTGTGTGTGTGTGTGGCCGTGCGTGTGTATATGTCTGTGTATGTTTATGGATGTGGAGAAAGAAGGTGTATGAGAGTCAGAGAAAAGAAAAGCTTAAGTGAAAATTATAGTTTTGCCAGAAAAACCTTGGAGTAAACATATTTATCCCCATTCAAGCAAAACACACCCAGATAATTAGCAGAACCCCTTAAATAATGCGACCTCACCTGAGATGCCACCTCAGAAGCATTATTCTCCAATGGAATAGAGCCATCTAAAACACACACACTTTAACACCAGACCTGACGCCGTAGTAATAAACGTAGGGAAGGAAGGAGAAGATGGAAATAGCAAAATGGCAGAATCCTCTTAAACACATTGAGTGGACATACTTACAACCTTCAAACCACTCTCTTGAGTTCAAACCACTTCTTTCTCAAGTTTTCTCAATGAAAAGCTAAAAAGAAAAGTAAGTACTGGTGGTCAGGGTTGGGAGAGGACAAAAAGAAAATGGTTCAAAATTCTAGAATGACATCAAGGTAAAGGCAAATTCATTCCAGTTATTCCATTCTTTGTCCTTCCAAATGTTAAATAGGCTGAGGATGCATGTTCAAGGCTCCTCAGCTCTCTCCCTCTCTCAGGGCAACATTGGCTTTGATTTTTTAATAAATTTGATGCATTCCTATTAAAGATATATTCCTATTAAAGATATATCATTCCTTAGATCTGTCATATTTTTTAAATGCTCAAGGAGAGCCTGTTATGTAAAGGATCCCCCTAGTGTATAGATCTAAGTTCCAATTCTGACATTTCGGACTTCTCTAAAATGCAGCCTATCAGAATAGTATTCCATCTCAGAACTACTGAATTCATCTGCCACACCTGAATGTCATTTTTATATTTTAATTCAGATTCTTCTTGTGACTCTCTGTTTCTAAGTTGAATTTTTTGGGTGGTTTAAAGCATTTACATCCTTTCACATCTCTTCTTTAAGATGCTTAGTTTAGCATCTAACATTTTCCCAGCAGGGTTTTCTTCATGCATAATTCTTTGGCACCCCAGGCGCCAGGCTCTGAAACAGTTGTTGGGCTTTCTCTGGTCCCCAAACTTTCCAAAGGAATATGGGTAACTTGGGAGTCTCCTGAAGGATTTGGTGCCTGGTGTAATGTGTGCTGTTTGTTTAGTGAATTAGCACCTCAGAAAAAGATGTAAAGAAGGTTTTACTGATGGCGTGGAGAGCAGAGGCAGGAAGCCTAGTCAATCTACTTTGGTACTATTTGGTACTTTGTCAGCACTAGCCACGTTTTCGACTCTGGCTTGAAATTGATAACCTTGATGTTTTTAGCCGGCGTTGACACTGTTTGAAGTTATGATTTAGGAGATTTCAGTTGGAATCCATGATCCATGCGGTTTATTTGGTCATAGAAGATTCTAATGCCTGTCTGGCTCCTTTGTGCTCCCTTGCAGGGGTGTGGAGCAAATTTTTTAGGGACCTCAGTTCTGATGTAGATTTTTTTTAATTCTGTGCTATGGCAATAAATCTATAATGACTATTTTAAGACCTAAATACATGAAACATAAGTGGTGAAAAAAGACACCTGCATTAAGGTAGTACCAATAATAGCTACCAGCTACGTGATGCTAACTAGGGCACAGCCACAAGACTAAGCTATTTATATACACCTAATCTTTATAATAATGCTATAACTTAGGTAACATTATTTATATTTTACAGGTAAAGAAACGGGGCATTTACATTGCTGAAAGTATATTGCCTTGACTCCAAAGCCTAGGTTTTTGACCAGTACACTATACTGCTGCTTTCTGTAATACATTTAAGTATACTTTGAAAAGGTATCACACTCTATAAGTATTAGGTGATATTATCATGGCGTTGGAGAAGAGTCTTAATCTCGTACTATTCTTACTGCTACTCTCTAAAGGAAGAAATGCCTCAAAGTGGTTTGAATGGTACAGCCATCCTTGTGAGTCATTTAAGTGAGTGTAGTTAGACCTTTCGGAATTAGGTGCAGGAATACTTCAAAACTAGTGTTTTACAATTTCGAGAACTCAAGATATGGACCTATGTCATCAGAAGCTGCTGTTACCCACTCTTGAGTGTGGAAAAGGAAAAGCCTCAGCAAGAAAATAACAAACAGAACAGCTACTTCCAGGCTGATGATGGTCTAAGAGATGCCTACATATTTCTGCTGTGACTGCAAAGAAAACATTTGCATTCTGAGAGCACTTCAAAACGGGTTCAGGTATCTGCCCCTTGGAAGATACCTATATGTTAAAATCTCTAAGATTTTGTTTCTGGAATACCACAAGTGAAAGACATCAGTTTCCATCATCCATTACTGTTATTTTGAAGTGAGATATCGATTGAAGGTCAAACCAAGACTCTGGAAGCAGAAACCTCAAACAATGTGTTTAGTATTTCCATAATACCTCTCCAGCTTGTGCGAATATGACATTTCATAGTTTAAGGGTTATGGTTTCCTGATATATCTTTATGGAAGAAATATTATATGTCAGTGTTCCCTGAAATAGAAATACACATCACTGTTGAGACACAAGAATGCTTTTGCTAACAAGTTGATAATTTGGGCAGCAATAAACAATTGCAAGTTATCAATAACTGCTTTATTAAGCAAACAGATTTCAGCAATATCTCTCCAGTAAAATATTGCTTTCATGATATCAACCCTTTATTTTTTTATTTCTTTATTTTTTATTGAAGTATAGTTGATTTACAATGTTGTGTTAGTTTCTGATGTACAGCAAAGTGATTCAGTTATACATATACATATATATTCTTTTCCATTGTAGGTTATTACAAGATATCGACTATAGTTCCCTGTGCTATACATTAGGTTCTCGTTGTTTATCTATTTTATATATGTGTATCTGCTAATCCCAAACTTCTAATTTATCCCTCCCTCCTTCCCCTTTCATAACCATAAGTTTGTTTTCTATGCATGACCTTGATCCTTTAGCTGAAAAGGGGAATTAATCTATTGTTGAGGCAACTAAAATGATCTTAATTATAGCTGTGAATTTGGTCTCATCCATAGACTGGGGGAACTACTTTGTTCATCTCAATGGATTCTCGAATTTCCTCTTTCTCTCACTCTCTCTTTCTCTCTCAATTAGAGTCCTTTACCTGTCACATCATCATCCCCAAATACAGGCTTGCAAATCAAAATGAACTTGACATGGTGGGACAATATGTTTAATTTGTGAAAAAAAAAATGTAGGATGAAAGCAATGTATGATGCAGACCAAATTCTGAGGTCATCCACCCAGTTGCTCATCTAAGGGTCATAGAGCTATTGATACTTTGGGTTGTCAGAAACAACAAACAACAAAAATGCTACAATATAAATGATTAAAAGGAGTGGACGGATGGTCTTCAAAAATTTTGTTCAACAAAAAGTTTAAAAACATGAGACAAAATATCAAAGAAAGTAAAATAAGGATGAAAAATGTATAACAAGTACATGTCGTTCAAATCTGACGTTTACTCATATACTTGTTGATATTACAAAAGAAAAGATGCTCATTTTATAAGCCATTATTAAATGTCATTAAAATCAAAACAATAAAATAAAGAAGAGTCCTCAGGCCTGAGTTGATGTAGTAAATGTCTATTAATGCATTCAAATATCTACCCCGTCTACAATGCTTTGGAGCCAGCATGATTACACACAGCCTCTGTCACTTGAAAGGGATGGCAATACCTCCTTCTTGATAAGGTAAGCTACCTGTGATCGCACACCTTCAGGAGAGAGCAGATGGGGTGTGTTTGGGTGAGAAAGGTGACTAAGCCAATTTGGGCACCATACAAGCCAAGAGTATCTCAAGAATTGGAATTGGAATATGGATCAGAGCTACAGTGTATAACAGTTCTATCTTTTTTTGATTTTTAAATTCTTATGAAAAAACTGAGCAGAGAAGCTGTCCACAGTCCTCTCTTTCAGCACTTTTATTTCCTCTACCCTAAGGAAGTCTAATTTATTGTTGTATGCAATTCTAACTTGTTTTGTGTCATTACCAATTTATCCCATTTTGTTTTAAATTGTACTCTGCTTTGTTCTGGAGGGGAAACCTTGAAAATTTCAACCTCCCCAAGGACACTGTGATGGAGAATCCATGGTAGGTTGTGTAACTCCTATCAGCCTCTATCTAGAGATACAGCTTGAAAGATCATAGAGTTTTGTGTAAATTATTATTCCTCAGTTAATGAGACAAGGGCTTTAACCAATTAACACACACTTCTCAGCCTTTAAAACAATGTGGGAATGTCCTTAAAAGTTTTCTGACAGAAATAGCGAAAACATTGTGTGTGTGTGTGTGTGTGTGTGTGTGTGTGTGTGTGTGTGTGTATGGGCACACATGTGTGCACATCCCTTGAAGTTTGGGTTAGAAGCTGGAAGGAGAGTTGAAAATTTAAAAAAATAGGCAAAGTCTTAAAAGTCTAAGTACTGTTTTCAGCTTGAATCTTAAAGAAGGGTCTGAGTGGTTCATATTCTATCTAAAATGGGTTGTTCATAAATAATGAATGTTAGAATGGCAGAATGCTAAAAGTCCCTCTACATCTGAAAGGAAATTTATGATCCCTTCAAAATTTTAAATCATTTCAGGCTGTGTAAAACATATACCTTTAGGTATTATTCTTGATCTAAGTTCTACTCTGCAAGCTTGCTAGCATTATATTCCTTATAAGGCAGAGTTAATCAACCTCAGCACGACTGATACTTTGGACCCGATAATTTTTTGTTGTCAGGGGCTTTGCTGTGAATTGTAGGACGTTTAGCAACATTCCTGGCCTCTATCCACTAGATTCTAATCGCAACCACACCATCACTTGTGAGAATCAAAAATGTTTCCAGACATTGCCAAATGCCCCTTGGGAAAAATAGGGACAAAATCATCCCAGCTGAGAACCACTGATATAAGAATAACAATGTAGGGCATGTGTGGCCCAGAGTGGCGGGGTGGCTGGTCTTACTAAAGAAACTAACATAAGATAATTTCACAATTTCATTTGGTATTGTACATTGAAAAACATGGCCACAACAGTTGGCATCTCCTAAGGGGTCAAGTGTATTTCACCTCCTTTCGAATCTGGCCTTGCCTTGTAAAGGGCTTTGACAAAAAAAAGTGCATACATGGCATTATGTGACATCTGAAGCTAGGTCTTTCAGCTTCCAATTTGCTGTCTTAGAGAGCTGCCCCGGGACCGCCTTGTAAGGAAGCCAGGCTAGCCTCCTGGAAGATGAAAGGCCATGTGAAAGAAAAACAAGGTTCTTCAACCAACCGCAAGGACCAACTGCCTGACATGTGAATGGAGCCCTCTTGGGCCTTGCAGGCCAGCTGATCCTCAAGCTAATTCAGCCTCATAAGTGAACCTGGGTGAGACCAGCAGAGAAAATAACCAACCTAATTCTAGAATCAAGGGAAATAAGGAATCATTCTTGTTTTAAGTCTCTAAGTTTCAGGGTGGTTTCTGATGCAGGCTAGGCTACCATGCAGCAAGGACTAACATGGTAGCATAGCCTGGACTCAATGTATGCTGCTATCAAGAGACTCCTACGTGAAAGATGGTGGATCAGATCCAGAGAAGTGAATGACTTCCGGTTAGAGTCATGAAGACATGGTTCCTGGTGACCTCAGAGACTTAACACAGCTTCTCCAGAGCACACATGTAGAATAGATACTAACTTTTCAGAACTTCATTCAATTCAATTAGGAAAAAGTGCATTTATACAGTATCAACAATGTACAAAGTACATAAGGGGAGGAGAGGGGAAGCTATCATTTTCTACCTGTTTTAAAGTAGGTTAAAACAAAATCTTGACAATTATTGTGAAAAGAAGTGAAACATGATGCTCTGGAACAAATAAAAATACATACCTTAAACAAAGAATGATTGTGGTGGGGGGCTGTATTGATCACTTGTCAACTTGGCTAGTTTGGAAGGATTTTCCCAGAATCTCCCGCTTATGGTTCTAGCTGGAAGTTGACCAAAAGAGAAATTCGCACGAGGTTTTTGAAAGGTGTAGGGGAAGCTGTAGCCATCATGCCCTGAAGGTTTTCACAGTTAGATGCAGAGATGCCAATGGATTCTGCCATGTTCTTGCTTCATCCCCCACCATGGGTCCAGCTCTTCTTCCCAACTGCTGGTCCTGCTGACCAGCAGCTACCCCAAGCTAGACTTTCTGTTGGCTCTCCTTAGTAATTTAACTTCAGCATCTGGACGTGCTTAGCTTCCAGATTTTCCTGTAAGTTATCACTGGTCCTCTTGTATAGTGTATCAGAAGGGGGCTGGCTGGTGGTTTCTATCTGATCTTTCAGCTCATCCTTTTGGACTTCTCTCCAACTTCTCCCCATTTGTGTAGTGTCTTCCTATAATAGATTCTTTATATCATGATACTCATAGTGATTTTGACTTCCCTGTGGAAACCTGGAAGATAGGATATCACAAACAGTTCAGAAAGAGGAAATTCTGAGAATAGATTTTGCTCTGGCATTTTCTATGGGATCACACTTAATTTTGAGAAGCCGTTTGTTTGACTTCCTAGCATCAGTGATGGTGGAAAATGTCCCTATGTTTATCAGGTACACACAGTCCCCTCATTCTTCACCTAGTCATGGAGAACCAGAGGATGGAAGAAACCATTAAAATCACTCGTGCTCCTTAGTTGTTCCAGTTATAAATCCAGGAGGACCCAAGAGGTAGCAAAGGGGATTAATACACTGTCTAAAGAGATAAAGATCTCATGGGCAAAACCTGTATTAAGGAGCAGTAATCATAGCATTTTTTTAAAATCACAAGTAGAGAAAAAGTAATATCAGATATTTAGTGAGACAAGATAATGTTTATGGCATTCGAAGGGAGATGTATCTCAGAAATAATTTAAATAGGTTTCAGTACCTGTCATAAATACCAAAAGAAAAATCTGTTGGCAAATGTAACGTTGAGAGGTATAAATCAGTAAAGAATAAAAAATTTTCTGTAAGACAAATTGAAATGTGTCAGGGAGAAATAAATGCTATGAGGTCCATGCTTAGTAAAATTGAGTGTTGGACTTTGGAAAGCATTGCATGTGCAAAAGTTTACAGTGCTCATGGTGCCCTTCATAATGGTTAGATGGAACTTTCAAATTATAAAAATGAGCTGCAAGGCTAGAGTTCTGAACTATAGATAATTTTTTAAGCTCAATGGATCAAGTCAAACATATGCTACTTGTTTTCACTTATGTTTGGCTCTAAATGGTTAACTCTGTGCCACATTGGAGGGAAGATCGACCCAGACTCTAGGGGACATCAGAAATCACCTGGGGCTTGCTGAATATACGCCCTCTGGGCCCACCTCCAGACATCCAATAGATCCTGAGTGGAATCAGGAAATTTCTGCCGTTTGAAAGATTCCAGGTGATTCTGACCTAGATAGTCTAAGAGCATACCTTGAAAAACAGTTATCTGGACCCAGTAGAATGGGTTCTCAGGCTCTGTGCTGAGTATACCAAGTGAAAATATCTAAAAGTTATTTTTAAAGTATAAAAATACCACATCACATCCCATATGACGCTTTGCTGAAGAAAACATATCATTTGCATTGTTTCCAAGTAAGATGCATGAGGCTCATTATTTGTGCACGCATGTGTGTGTGTGTGTGAACATCCTGCATTGATGCTCCTGAGGCTGTTGGCATCTCTGTCTCAGATGTGAAGGCATGAGGGTCTCAAATTTGCAGCCGATGCAAGAAGATGGCCGCAGACCAAAGCAGAATTTTTCTCCCATTAGAGTACTGCTAATTTCAAAGAAATGTATAAAATTACTCATGTGAATGTATTGACCAAGAAAAATCTATATTTTCTTTCTAAGAAGTATATTTAGGAAAATTAAGGACAAAGTTAGTTCACTATGAAGAGTTTACTTTTGGCAAAAGGGGAAAATGTTGAAACATCCAGCTTTCAAAAATGGCAAAGGAGTTCACATTTTGTATTTAAGGGTTTGGCAATAATTTGGACGTGGAACAGGATATCAATCATCCACACGTGGCATCTCAACTTTTCCTATTTTTTCGTGAGTGGAAAGGTCATTGTATTTAATGAGGATAAGTGTTTCAAACGTTCCCTCTTACATCTTTGCTTTGTAGACTTCCTTCCCTCTGTCTGAAATGCCTTCCCTGTATCTTCTTCACTTAACTAAATCCTACTTTTGCCAGAGATTTAGCTCAACTCCACCTCCCCAGGGGGCTTTCCTTGAAATGCACCCATCCCTACCCCCTTACCCTCCTACACAGTCTCAATACGGTCTCTTCCCTCCATCACTGCCCTGTGACTCTGATGTCTCCAACACCTTTGGCTCCACCAATAACCTGTGAGTTCAATGAGATCGAAAACCTCGTCCTCTTCGTATCTATTTCTGAGCAAATAGTAAGGGTGAAAAAATCTGCATAATAAGTGGATTTTTAAAATTGAAATTATTAACATTTGGTAAATCCTAATGAAACATAACATTAGTGCCTGAGTGTTAGTTGCACGTATACAAAAAAGCAGGAGGTCATTAGTTGCAAGATGTGTAACTACACCAAGAGAAGCAAACATAATAACATACTGCACACCCACAGCAGCAAACACCTACAGGGACACTTAACTAAGAGCAGTAGGACCTATGACCTGCTATTTTGAACAGCTACAAAGTGTGATCAGAATTTGTTTTCCCCATTACACTGCAACACACACACACACACAGACACACACTCAAAAGGCAATGAAGTTTCCTGATCCTTCTGTTTGTTCTGTCTAGCACCTAGCACAGAGATGAACAAACATCAATGTTCCTATTTCCTTTGCTCTTATTAATAGGAACAGTTTAGTATTTATTCTTTGATATAAGTGTACAGATTCTCCTAACCAAAATTTAGAAAACAAATAAGTACTTGATTTTCAAAGAAAAGGCATAAAATGTTTCCTTCCATTGATTTATTTATTTAAAATAGAACTTTATCACTTAAGTTGTATTGTTTATTTGGGAACAATTTTACATTTGTTTTTACTGTTCAAAACTTTTTAAAAGTGCAGATTGCTTATTTGTTTTGTGTTCTTTTTTCCCACTGCAAGTTGAGCTGTGCAACACTTAATCTGTGATTAAGAAAATGAGTTTTGCTTTTAATCAATTAAATTTAAAAGTTGGCATATGAAGCTCATAGCTCCTTAAAAGAATGACTTAATAAAGAAGCAGTAGTTTAATATTTAGACAGTGAGACAATAACCAGAAAATAATAAAAACAGACATCTTTAAATAGATAAAAGTGACAATCTTATATAATGCATAGGTTTTATTCCAATAACTTCCAAAATTAATATCTCATGAATGAGTGCGTGCAAATCACCTTATCCAGTGCAATCAGACTGAACCTGCCGTCTTGACTATAAAGCTATCACTGCAGAGGCATTTATATCCTAACAAACAAATATTGTTCAGGTAGGAAGATGAACACACGTGGGAAGGGAAACATGTACATATTTCAAATGAAAAACTGTTCCTTGAATTAAAAAAATAAAGAAGACTTCAAATACTTTGAATCCTACATTCACCCCAAAATCCCTATGTCACTTTATTCTTAATCTTAGTTCTTACTTCTTAATCTTCTATGTTAATTCTTAATCTTAATTCTTAATCTGAGAATTCTGTACATTATATTATAGAAACAGTTTTTGTCTCACAGTTTATAGACTTAGCGATATGCATATGGGAAAACTCATTTTTACAAGAATATCTTAATTACATTAGGAAATTTTTTCCCCATTTTATTAAGATATAATTGATACACAACATTGTATAAGTTTAAGGTATATAGTATAATGATTTGACTGACATATATTGTGAAATGATGACCACAATAAATTTAGTTATCCATCATCTCATATAGACACAAAAAAAAACAAAAAGAAAGAAAAAATTTTTTTCTTACAATGAGAACTTTTAGGATTTCCCCTCTTAACAACTTTCAAATGTACCATACAGCAGCATTAACTATAGTCATTGTGTTGTACATTACATCGCCAGCTCCCACTCTTGGTAACCGCAAATCTGATCTCTTTTCTATGACTTGTTTGTTTAGATTCCACCTACAAGTGAAGTCATACGGTGTTTGTCTTTCTCTGACTTATTTCACTTAACATAATGCACTCAATTTCCATGCGTACTATTGCAAATGGCAGAATTTCCTTCTTTTTTATGCCTGAATATTATTTCTTTGTCTATATATTCCACAACTTCTTTAATCATTCATCTGTTGATGAACACAGGCTGTTTCCATATCTTGGCTCTTATAAATAATGTTGCGAGAAACACGTGACTGCAGATATCTTTTTGAGTCTTCATACATTGGGGAAATTCTGAAAGAAACAATTGAAAGACATTTTCATAATACATTGTCATGCCCCCATTTCCTTGATGAGCCCATCCACCCGCATCACTGATCTACTGTATCTATACTACTAACTCATCCATTTAAATTTCAACACCTGCTCCACATCCGTTTTGCCAGGATGACTTCAGTGCTTCACCATACATAGGACTATGAGTACAGCAAGTATTTTTATTACTTTTATTACTACACTTTTTATTACATTTTCCCAGTGCCGACCTTTCTAGTCAGAGAAATGTGACTTTGTCTCTAAATTCTACTACTATAGTAATGGGGTCACCCTTGACCCTTAGGTCAAGTTCTTCCAGGGAACATGGTGATCTTAAACTACCCAGCACATATTTGGGAAAGAACTTTAAAATTTACCTTGAAGTTTAGGGATGAAATGACTCACCCTTTCAGTATCCCATCTGGCTACTTGGGTTCACAATTTGAAATTGATCGTGATCCAACACCACGAATACTCAAGTACCCACACAATCCTAATACAGCTTCAACTTCTAGCTGCCCCACGATCCATCCATTACACATGAAACATGTGATCTGAATCCATACAACATATTAAAGTAAAGTTATAGAAATTTACTGGCACACAGTGTGGATAAGAAAAAAGCAACAAAGCAATACAAAATACAAAAAGGTGGCCATTGTGGTTGTTGGTTAATGGTGTAGATCTTTACATGGGCGCTCACGCCATTTTCGAATATGCATATAGGGAAAGTATTGGGTCAGTTGTGTCATGCCCCTCTTCCTGTCTCTGATGTCAGTGCAAAAGTTCAGGTGATAATAGTTTTTCTGGATAACAGCAATCAACTTCTAACTGGCTTTCCCTTTCCAATCCTGCCTTTTTCCTTTCATCCTCCATAATATTGACAAAAACACCTTCCTAAAAACTTTTAATCCCTTGCTAGCTCCCTACTGCATATAAAATATAGTCATAACCCCTTCAGAAAGCATACAGAAAAAAGCCTTAATAATGTGGCCCCAACTTGATCAGACCACCCCTCTCTCTTCTGTCTCCCGCCTTTTCCTGTGTGCCCCAGAGGGAGATGCTTCGTGTAGGAGGTGGTCATGCATCTGCTTCATCCATCTAGTGACTAACATGGAACCTGACACATATCAGACACCAAAAGACAGAGTCCAGATTCAAGATGGTTGATGAAGACACTTAACTTCCTTCCTATTCCAAATCGCAGGGGGGAAAATGAGGATAGAAATCTGTCCATGGCAGCACGGGAAGCACAGGAAGAGTGCAAACAGCAAATGAGCTCAGGCAGGAAGTTGAGCATGATTTCAACATTGACCAATAGAATCCAATAGGGCTGAGGAATCTGTGCCCCGATACATGTTTTTTAAAAGGCTCTTATAAATTTTCATGATTTCCAATTATTTAGGATAATCTATTTTTTAGCATGGACACAACTGATGAACAAATTAGTGACCCAGAAGATCAAGCAGAGCAATTCTCTCATAACACACTGAAAAGATAAAGCTATGGAAGGTGTGAGGAAACTACCAGGAGAAATAAAGGATAGATTCAGAAGTTCCAGTTTCCATTTAATAGGGATTCCAATTCCAGGGAATGAAGAAGACGCAGGGTTGGAGTAATTAAAACAGAAAATTTCCCTCCACTGGAAAAAAAAAAAAAAAGATGTAAATATTTCGTTTGAAAGGGTTGATACTGCCAAGCTGGAACGTTCTCAACTTAGTGAAAATTCAGCTTCAAAGATAAAGAGAAAATCACAACACAGAAATATGAAAAGAGTTTCCTTCAGCTTCAAAGGAGTGGAGTTAGAATGAGAATGCAGATGTGTCACCCGCAAATCTGGATGCTATAATGGAAAAAGTTCCTCTCGGGTTCTGAGATTAAATTATTTTGAACCTAGAATTCTACATCCAGCAAAATTACAAATCAAGTGTAAGAGCAAAAGAAAAACATTCAGAAGCACAGGGAGATTCGGACAGCTTAAGATCCATAAGCTCTTTCTGTAAGAATTACTCAGTGCAATACTCAAACAAAGCAAAAAAATGATGTACATCATAAAGAGAAAAGCATAGGATAAAAGAAAAAGTAGTAAAAAAAAAAAACCCAGCTGTTAAACTCTTGATTTAGTTTAAATAATCATCATTAAATGACTAAGACATCTAAGAAAATTATACGATTCTTATGCTCTAGAAATTCCTAAATTCCTAAGTAAAATAACAAAGCAAAATTTTAGAAAGAGCAAATGGAAAAACATAAAATAAGAGGATATTATATTATATATCCCTTTATAACAATATTTGGGTAAATCTAGAAATCTAGATTCTAACACCCTAGATTCTAGATTCCAGTGGGTCCATAATCTTGGATCGTAAAAGAAGTTATATCTTTATCTCCACTCACCTCTAACTGAAAGTTAGCTTGATCTTCAGTTATGAACCTAGGCAATAAACATAGTGAGATTAGCATCACCTGTGACGGTTGTCTGTACAAATCACACCAATGTCTATATCACTTTTCAGTTGGTGCAGGTATGTGAAAATATCATTATAGTCATTAGATCAGCTGTAGATTGCCCATAGTCTCCAAGTTCCTGTCTACAGATGCCCCTGCAAATGGGCTGACCACCCTCGCCCACTGGCAGGGCAAATGTGCCTAATTATCCATTTGGTGCCTCTGTCACCCATTGTACTCTCTCTAATATCCTTATCTACCTCTGTTCACAATAGCTGAAAGGGGGTGAGCTTTTCCCCTCACTTTGTAAAGTTTTGTAAAACTGGACAGTTGATATGAGAATGTTTAACTCTCCATAAGGCAGGATGGTGTTTTGTAAAACTGATAACTGGTGAGCTACCAGTACAAGACTTGCAAGTTCAAACACATCGCAAGATTGAGATAACTGCTGAAGCATTATTTAAAGTAACTTATTAGGAGTCACAGATTGTGCAGTGATACGGGCCATGCACGTTACAAGTTCTGAGGAGCAGCAAAAGTTCTTTTCTTTATTTGGATTCCTTTTCAATTCCTGTTTTGTACACTGTTATGAAGTAAAGACAAGCCTCACAGTATATTATAGGAGCAGGTTCTGTGCATTTTCATTCCATGAAAATACTGCGCGTATTGAGAATAACATTGTGAGAACAGCATAATCAGGAAAAAAAAAACCCACACACCTTATTTGTAGGAAGACACAGAAAGTCATGTGATTCCACTCACAATAAAAGTCAAATTCCAGGAAGAACAATTTTTTTAATTATTCTAAGAAGAGGTCCATAGATTTCATCAACTGCCAAAGGGGTTCAAGGCATTTAAAAAAAAATAAATAAAAAGCAAAGGATCCCTGATCTAGATCGAGTAGATGTTTTCTAAGAAGATAAAAATTACCAAAACTAACTCAAGAAGTGGGGGGGGGGATGGGCTAGACCAATAATTATAGGAAAACCTGAAGGGTAAGCAAAGATTTACATACATACCTCTCATCACCCCTACCACCCTACCACTATCACAGACTTGTGCCAAAATGCTGCTACCAAACTTGCAAGGAACGGATCATTTCCCTCTCTCTCTCTCTGTCTCTCTCTCTCTCTGTCTCTCTCTCTCTGTCTCTCTCTCTCTCTCTCTCTCTATATATATATATATATATTTATTTATTTATTTATATTTCTATATAGCAGTGTGTATGTTCATCTCAAACTCCTGATTTCTCTCTCTCCCTGCCCCTCTACCCCACTATCCCCTTTGGTAACCATGTTTGTTTTCTATGTCTGTGAGTCTATTTCTGTTTTGTAAATAAGTTCATTTGTATCATTTTTATTAGGTTCCACATATAAGTGATGTCATAGGGTATTTGTCTTTCTCTGTCTGACTTATTTCACTTAGTATGATAATCTCCAGATCCATCCATGTTGCTTCAAATAGCATTAGTTCATTCTTTTCTTATAGCTGAATAATATTCCATTGTGTATATACCACATCTTCTTTATCCATTCATCTGTCAATGGACATTTAGTTTGCTTCCATATCTTGGCTACTGTAGATAGAGCTGCTGTGAACATTATGGTGCATGTATCTTTTTGAATTATGTTTTTCTCTGGATATATGCCCAGGAGTGCAGGATCATATGGTAAGAACTCTTAGAAAAAGGAAAAAACAAACAAAAGAAAGTACCATTCTACATATCAAGTAAAATAACCCTGATATTGACTATGAAGAGGATGTATACAAATGAAAACCATTAAAGCAGTACTACTTATAAATATGTACACAATTCCTAGGGCATTGAGGCTTGTGGTTTTGCAGATAGGAGAAAAAAAGAGAGTTTAATAAAATAACTATTTAAGCTGGAAAAGAGAAGTGAAGAGGAGAGGAAAG
The DNA here is from genome assembly GCF_937001465.1 of Orcinus orca. Lineage (NCBI taxonomy): Eukaryota > Metazoa > Chordata > Mammalia > Artiodactyla > Delphinidae > Orcinus > Orcinus orca. The sequence continues at coordinate 10,163,922 of NC_064563.1, forward strand.
AGGTCAATGATCTAATCTATTCCTGCTGTTGGAATAGAAAAGTCCAGTTGAGAGGAGTTGATGAGGAAGATTATTACATATTTCTATTATGGGATACTATGCAGCAATTTAAAGAATGAAGTAGATATATGTACAATAAAAAGTAAAACTCCCCCAAGATATACGGTTGAATATATTGAATAAAATCAAGATGTGTGTGTGTGTGTGTGTGTGTGTATGTGTGTTTCTACCAAATGATGCCATTGCAAGGAAAAGCTCTCACAAATTTTTATTTATTTATTTTTTACTTTCCAATGGTTTGATATTTCTACGCCTAGTATGCATTTCAATTTTTAAAATATTTTTTAAAAGCTATTTCCACGTTGGAAAAAAATGATGTGCATAAGTCCATCATATAGAAACACTGCTGTTCATATTTCTATTTGTTTTTATCCAATATTTTTTAAAGTATCATTTTAACTTTATTTATTTTTAAATTTATTTATTTTTGGCTGCTTTTGGTCTTCGTTGCTGTGTGCAGGCTTTCTCTAGTTGCAGCGAGCGGGGGCTACTCTTCATTGCAGTGCACGGGCTTCTCACTGCAGTGGCTTCTCTTGTTGCAGAGCACGGGCTCTATGCATGCAGGCTTCACTAGTTGTGGCACGTGGGCTCAGTAGTTAGTTGTGGCTCACGGGCTTAGTTGCTCTGTGGCATGTGGGATCTTCCTGCACCAAGGATCGAACCCATGTCCCCTGCACTGGCAGGCAGATTCTTAACCACTGCGCCACCAGGGAAGTCCTTTCCAATATTTTTTGATGCTAATGTCCTTTTTTATGGAATGGAATTGTATTGTGCGCACTGTTTTTAATCAGCTTTTCCCACCTTTTCATAGCATTAAATATTTCTCTAGTATCATTTTTAACGGCTAACTAAAGCCTTGTTTTTAAATATTTATGCTTATTCAGTTCTTGTTTCTATCAAAAATACTTCCATAAAAATCTTGTAGCTATAATTTTGCAAATATCCATGACTATTTTCTCAGCATGAATCCCCCAAAGTAAAAATGCCGCTTTAAAGGTTTTAATGCAAAATTCTGAGGCATTCAATAGCTATGGCCAAACTGCCTTCCAGAAAAATTTTAAAAATTTACATGCTCACCAACAGCATATGACAGTGTCTCTTTCCATGCCGTTTTGCCAGCACTGAGAATATAATGTTTTTCATCTAGTTTTTAATACTAGGTCCCTAAAACTAGATTTATCATGAAATTAAGGATTTTTCCATTCTAACTCTATGTTAAATTGTGTTTTCAAATTCAAATACCATAGCGATAATTACCTTAAAGCAGCTTTGATTGCATGAGACACAGGAATCAATACAACATTTATGTACCTCTTACAGACTTTTTTCCTAAGCTTCCCTTCTTTGGCTATCTGTTACACTACAAGATTGAGGATTAGGTTTTGAGGGTCTGCTTTTAACTGCCTCTAATGAGTAAAATTATTAAAATTTAAATATAACTTTAAAAACTATGCATTGGATTTTGTGCCATTGAAGAAGGTCAAGTTCAAGCCCCTTATTTAAAAAGACCTCTCCCTGAGAGATCACAGAAGGAAGTCTATTAACATTACATCTTTCTCCTTTCTTTTCCTCTTTGCTCATTTTAAAACAAGGCTAATGCTGACTGAAAGCTAAAATTGCATAAAACTGTCATGACTTACGCTATACGGCATCAAAATTGAGTGTGCTCCCACTGAAATCACTGTACACAATCATTAATGAAAATCCTTGATGAATTATCCATCTAAACAAAGCCTAGCTATTTTGTTTTCTAAACAGTCCTGGAAAGGACCATTAAAGATTGCCAGCTTGGGCATTTTATATTTTTATTTTCAAACAAGAAATTTAGAGTTTGGTATATTTGGAGTTTGGTAACTAACATTCTCTTGTTCCTATAAGAGACCGTGATGAGTTTTCAAACAAAAATGCTGTTTGAAATACTTTGACACTAAACTTTGAGACTGAAATGGTCTAAAATTTTTAAATTATTTCTTTTGGGAAGGAAAATAAGATATTTGCTTGCTCTGGTTGTAGTTGTGCTGTAGAAATGCAAATAAAACGATAATCTACGGAGAAAAAGTTGAAGATGATGGTTGCAAATGATTTTATTGTGTAGATGCAGCCATGTTTTTCAATTAATTATAACGACAGTGTTAACTTTTATTGTTTATTCTCCTATAAAAATTGCAAAAATGCTACAATACTGAGAAAAGAGTAGTTGAGGGAGATCAAAGCAGATCAAAAACAATTGAAACCTCTGTTGTCTTAGCAGTTATCAAAGGAAATCACACAGCTCTCAAGACATCCAATACTTATTTCATTAAAAACCATAGAGTTGAAGTAAAAAAAAAAGAAAAAACAACAAGATAGCACAATAAACACAATTTTTCTCTGTAGCTTCACCCAGGATCTTTTCAAACATGTGAAGGCCTGCATATCTTATTTACAAAATAATTATAAACCCTAAAACTTAAATTTTTGCTTTATATACTACTTACCTGGCCACGGACCCATTTCTTTCTTTTATTGCCAAGCTCCAATGATAAAAGGTCCACGTTAACCACATCAATTTCATTTATTCCCAGCTCCACTTTTTGTAATATATCAGCTCAATCAAAATATTAAGTTTGTAGTTTCAGATGAGTCACCACACTAGAGTAACGCCACCTGACAAAGGAGGTGCTAGGCCATACAAAATTTACAAAAGAGGTGTGTTGAAACTTTGTTACATGTTTCCTGGAACCCCTCACCTACTTCAAGGTTGTAAAGGGGGTCAGGTGTGGGAGATGAAAGAAGAATTTTGAGGGAATAACTTTGAAGAGAACTCTGAAGTCCAGCTCACAATGGGGAGGGAGACATCCCACCACTACCCACTACCCCAAACCTAATGAGAGGGGCTTCAGTAAGACCCTTCAGGCTGTTTCTTGACATGCATTCTTTGCAGTTGGGGGATCCAGAGGACCTTTGCTGAACTCCTATAAGGGAAAGTTAAAGGATCTGGGGATGGCCAGTGGGAGGGCCATTGTTGGTCTGGGAGATAACTTCACTGCCTACTGATGATAGGTATAAGGTACATAAGTCCCAGAGTAGGTGATCAGACTGGAGTAATTCAAACTTCTTCCCAAGAGGACCCCAGAGAGAGTGTGTGTTGCACAGACTGACAGAGAACCATGGGTAGGGGTGGGGGGATGGGAGAGTGGGATACTGCCAAAGGAAAGCTACCACATCAAGGGGGTTTCAGTCAGAGAGGCCCAGCAGAGGAAACTCTGAAAACCTCCTAAAGTGTCTGACAGAGAAAGTGACAGTGGTAAACATCTGCCAGGCATATACATGGTCCCACATCATCTTGAACGGGGACCAGTTAAGTGAGTTTCCTACGTCTCTTCTCTCTCTGCCTCTCTGCCCCAGCCCCTGGTGCCTCACAAACTGCGATTAGTCATCTGGAGAAAGAGGAGAGGGCAAGAAAGAGTTAACTTTCAATCCAGTTGGATTCACATCAGGACTGGATACTCTTCTTTCTGAGAAGAGGTTGTGGCTACAGGTAACCAGAGGATTTGTGGTTACATGAGAAGGACCAGAAGTGTCAAGAAGCCTCTCCAGGTTTCCAACCAGGAGCAAGGACAGGCTACCACCTGCCCAAGAAGGTTTAAAGGGCGTATAGATTGTTTATTGTAATTTCGTCCCGTGAGCCCTAAATGCTCCATTGCTCCTAGAAAACACTTTGTCCACAATTGTTAATAATCTTTATTTATTTTTTTTAAGGTACAGTGGAGAGTGGATTATATTTTTGTCAAATAGATGGCAATACAGTGTGTTTATTAGGCAATGGCACTATAACTGTGCGAAAAGAATACAATAAATGTCAACATTACCAGACTAAGCATTTGTCATAGTATTCCCCATTCGTGAGCTAGCAATGGTCAGAAGAACTAGAAAATTTGGAAATAACAAACCTCCACACAGCACAACCTCCTCACAAAAATGAGAAAGGGAAGTGAAGCCACAATCAAAGTAAGTTCCAAGTGGCTCATATGTTAGCCAAGCAAGGAAAATCACTCACCAATGGTGAGTTAATTTTTTTTTATTACTTAGAAAGCAATTTTATTTATTTTTTTAACATCTTTATTGAAATATAATTGCTTTACAATGTTGTGTTAGTTTCTGCTATATAACAAAGTGAATCAGCTATACGTATACATATATCCCCATATCTCCTCCCTCTTGTGTCTCCCTCCCACCCTCCCTATCCTACCCCTCTAGGGGTGGTCTCCCTGTGCTATGTGGCTGCTTCCCACTAGCTATCTATTTTACATTTGGTAGTGTATATATGTCCATGCCACTCTCTCACTTCGTCCCAGCTTACCCTTCCCCCACCCCGTGTCCTCAAATCTATTTTCCATGTCTGTGTCTTTATTCCTGTCCTGCCCCTAGGTTCTTCAGAACCTTTTTTTTTTTTTTTTTTAGATTCCATATATATGTGTTAGCATACGGTATTTGTTTTTCTCTTTCTGACTTAACTTCACTCTGTATGACAGCCTCTAGGTCCATCCACCTCACTACAAATAACTTAATTTCGTTTCTTTTTATGGCTGGTAATATTCCATTGTATACATGTGCCACATCTTCTTATCGTTTCATCTGTCGATGGACACTTAGGTTGCTTCCATGTCCTGGCTATTGTACATAGTGCTGCAATGAACATTGTGGTACATGACTCTTTTGGAATTATGGTTTTCTCAGGGTATGTGCCCAGTAGTGGGATTGCTGGGTCACACGGTAGCTCAATTTTTAGTTTTTTAAGGAACCTCCATACTGTTCTCCATAGTGGCTGTATCAATTTACATTCCCACCAATGGTGCAAGACGGTTCCCTTTTCTCCACAACCTCTCCAGCATTTATTGTTTATAGATTTTTTGATGATGGCCATTCTGACTGGTGTGAGGTGATACATCATTGTAGTTTGTGTGTGTGTGTGTGTGTGTGTGGTACGCAGGCCTCTCACTGTTGTGGCCTCTCCCGTTGCAGAGCACAGGCTCCGGATGCACAGGCTCAGCAGCCATGGCTCACAGACCCAGCCACTCCACGGCACGTGGGGTCTTCCCGGACCAGGGCACGAACCTGTGTACCCTGCATCGGCAGGCGGACTCTCAACCACTGCGCCACCAGGGAAGCCCCTCATTACAGTTTTGATTTGCATTTCTCTAATGATTAGTGATATTGAGCATCCTTTCATGTGTTTGTTGGCAATCATGTGTTTGTTGGTAGATCTTCCTTGGAGAAATGTCTGTTTAGGTCTTCTGCCCATTTTTGGATTGGGTTGTTTGTTGTTTTGATATTGAGCTGCATGAGCTGCTTGTAAATTTTGTAGATTAATCCTTTGTCAGTTGCTTCATTTGCAAATATTTTCTCCCATTCTGAGGGTTGTCTTTTCATCCTGTATATGGTCTCCTTTGCTGTGCAAAAGCACAGGTCCCCTTTGTGTATTTTTGTTTTTATTTCCATTTCTCTAGGAGGTGGGTCAAAAAGGATCTTGCTATGATTTATGCCATAGAGTGTTCTGCCTACGTTTTCCTCTAAGAGTTTTATAGTGTCTGGCCTTACATTTAGGTCTGTAATCCATTTTGAGTTTATTTTTGTGTATGGTGTTAGGGAGTGTTCTAATTTCCTTCTTTTACATGTAGCTGTCCAGTTTTCCCAGCACCACTTATTGAAGAGGCTGTCTTTTCTCCATTGTATATACTTGCCTCCTTTATCAGAAATAAGATGACCATATGTGTGTGGGTTTATCTCTGGGCTTTCTATCCTTTTCCATTGATCTATATTTCTGTTTTTGTGCCAGTACCATACTGTCTTGATTGCTGTAGCTTTGTAGTATAGTCTGAAGTCAGGGAGCCTGATTCCTCCAGCTCCATTTTTCTTTCTCAAGATTGCTTTGCTATTTGGAGTCTTCTGTGTTTCCATACAAATTGTGAAATTTTTTGTTCTAGTTCTGTGAATAATGCCATTGGTAGTTTGATAGGGATTGCATTGAATCTGTAGATGGCTTTGGGTAGTATAGTCATTTTCACAATGTTGATTCTTCCAATCCAAGAACATGGCATATCTCTTCATCTGTTTGTATCATCTTTAATTTCTTTCATCAGTGTCTTGTCAATAATCTTTAAAAGGCAATGTAATACAGTGAGAAAATAAATGGATCTGTAACTGTGAGATCTGAAATCAAATTCTGAATTCACAGCTAAATATTTGAGTGGCTTTGGCGACATCATTTAACCTCTCTGACCTCATTTTTTTCATCTATAAATGTAAGAGGTTAGAATAGTTAATCTCTAAAATTCTTTCCTGTTTTTTTAATTGAAGTATAGTTGATTTACAATGTCATGTTAGTTTCAGGTTTACAGCAAAGTGATTCAGATTGATTGCTCCATCTATCTCTCTATCTATCTATCTACTTTTTTATATTCTTTTCCCCTATAGGTTATTACAAAATGTTGAGGAGGGATAAATTAGGAGGTCATAATTAACATATACACACTATTATATATAAAATAGATAACCAACAAGGGCCTGTTGTATAGCACAGGGAACTATGTATTCTTTCCTGTTTTTAATGCTGTTTGTCATTGTTTGGATTATGGAGAAACAGGCCCTGAGACAAGGATTCTAGAGCAACCTAGGAGGTAATCCCAGGAAAATTAGCAGGGAAGCAGGGATGCAGGAAAATGAGAAGGAAAGGAAGTCAGTAAAAAGTGTGTTATCAAGCCAGTTACCACGGTGGGCACCAGGAGTTCAATCCCACTGGGGCACCCAGGGAGGCAGTGTATCACCACTAGCCAGTAGATGTGTGAAACATGCCAAACTGGTGGTTTTAAATTTTCCAGTAGCCACATATTAAAAAGTAAAAATAAGGACTTCCCTGGTGGCTCAGTGGTTAAGAATCCACCTGCCAGTGCAGGGGACACGGGTTCAAGCCCTGGTCCAGGAAGATCCCACATACCATGGAGCAGCTAAGCCCATGAGCCACAACTACTGAGCTGGCACTCTAGAGCCCACAAGCCACAACTACTGAACCCATGTGCCACAACTACTGTAGCCCACGTGCCTAGAGCCCATGCTCCACAACAACAGAAGCCACCGCAATGAGAAGCCTGTGCACTGCAATGAAGACTAGCCCCCACTCGCCGCAAGTAGAGAAAGCCCACGCTCAGCAACAAAGACCCAAAACAACCAAAAATAAATAAATGAATAAATAAATAAATTTATTTAAAAAATAAATAAATAAAAAGTAAAAATAAAAAGATAAAATTAATTTTAATAATTTATTCTACCTATTAAATCCAAAATATTACATTTCAACATTTTAAAGTGATTGAGATACTAAATTTTTTACGACATCTTTGAGATCAATTTTATACTTATAGGACTACTGGATTTAGACACTAAAGTTTCATCCTGATGTGTCTTTAGAGTTTGTAAAATTTACAGTTGGAAAGTAGATTTTTGTAGCCAAGTTTTTCCAAATATAAAGGTCTTCCAATAACTGGAGAGTTATCATTTTTTACTTTAACTTAATGAAAATCAAATAAAATTGAAAATTCAGTTCCTCTGTCACACTGGCCACATTCTGAATGCTCAGTAGCCACACGTGGCTAGTGGCTGCTGTATTGGACAGCATGCCCCAGAGTTATTCTACACAAGGGGCAAAGAGGCTGGGGCATTTATCCTCTTCATGGGGCATCATTGGCTAACGGCTGTTTCTGGGGCTGTTGGCAGCTGTGCGCACGACCGAGCTTGCTTACAGCCAAGACAAAGCTTTTTGCTTTTTGCAGGGAGGTGCAGGCACTCACAGTAAGAAGCCTTCTGCATGTGGAGATGAATGTCAAGGGGATGTGAGCAGAGCACTGATGGCATCTGCTGATGGTGTAGGACTGCCATCTTGCCGTGTATTGTCATCTATATCAAGTCTCTTCCTGATCTCTTGGAAGGATGTGACAAATCAATTTTTTGTTTCGAATATCTCCCAGAGTCAGCTCTTTCCTTCCATTGCCACTGGTGGTGGACTCTGTGTCCGAGGCCTTGCCTTCCCTAGCGTGACTTGCCACATTTACATGGCAACTCCCCTGTAGCTTATTTGCAATCATGCAGGTGTGAAGGTGGGTGCTGCCATATTTCGGGGTCTGTGGTATTCTTACGTTGCCTTAGGCACCTTAGTCTCTAAAAACAAATCTGATTTTAGGTAGAAAGAATTTAACATCCAACTTAATATTCTAGGACTTGGCATTTAAATCTCTCTATACCTAGTTCAGTCAAGAGCTTAACCATGAGACCCTTGTACCCATGAGACCCATTCAAACCTGCACCATAGTTTGAATGTCTGATTCTCTGGTCTCTTTCTCCCAGCCCCAGCTGGGCTAATGTCTCTATTTCCTAATCTCAGGCTGGGCCTTTCCTGCTCATCCCATAGGCCTCTGGATGCCTCATGGCTCTGTCCTCTTCCCCCTTTATTCCTCAGTGGTTTTTGGTCTCCGTTATCCAGTGATTTCTTGGTTGTGTGAGGCTAAGCCCTGTGTACACCATGTTCCACCTGCCAGACTAAATCTCCTCCTGTCTCCTCCTTCCTGGCCTGTGCCACCCACCTGGCAGCATCTCATTCCAGGTCCCTGTCTCCACCACCCTATCCCACACCACTGCATTTACCCAAGTCACAAGTGTCACAAAATAGAATAGCATCTGCCTCAAACCTAAATTAATACATGTAAATTATTATTACTCCTCTTTCTATCTATTCTGCATTCTGAAGTCTGACTCATTTCTTGAAATCCTGTACTTGATATACCAAAATTTGCTACAGAAAATCCATAACTGTTCTACATGGACCAGGTGTCAGGGAGACAAAAGAAGTATATGACAATATTCCTGACTTCAAGAAGTTTTCAAGCAAATTTGAGAGGAAAGATTCATAAGTATGACAGAGTTAGCAAGTAGTGTAGAACAGGAATTGGCAAACTTCATCTCTAAAGGGCCAGAAAGTAAATATTTCAGTCATTGCGGGATGTGTGTTTTTTGTTTCAACTACTAAAACTCTTGTAGCATAAAAGCAGCTACAGACAACAAATGGGCATGGCTGTGTTCTAATAAAACTTTATTGGACACTGAAAGGAGCATTAAATTTTGAATTTTCATGTAATTTTTCCACATCATGAAATACTGGTTTTTTGTTTTTTCCAACCATTTAAAAATATAAACTCCATTCCTAGCTTGCAGACCATACAAAAACAGGCAGTGGGCAGGATGTGTTTAGCAGCCATAGCTTCCCAGCTCAAGGTGTAGAACACAATTAAGTATTTAGTGGGGTGGCTCAGATCCAATGATATACAAGTTTAAGTAAGAGAGGGAATCATTCTTCTCAATACTTCTTTGATCTTTATTCTGGATAATTTTCTCAGATCTATTTTCTAGTATCCAGTTCTTATTCTCAATAGTGTCTAATCTACTGTGGAACACTTCCACTGAGATTGTAATATATTGATATTTGAGCTCTTTATTATTTTAAGAATTCCATTTTTTTAACTTCTTTTCTTAGTTTCATAATGACCTCTTCTTGAGTGCAGTATTATACCTTCATTTTTCTCTTTAAACAAATTAAATATACTTACTTTATAGAATAGTTTAGATTGTTTTATTTTCTCTGGGTTTTAGGGTGTGGATTTTGTTTGCTGCTTATGATGCTTTGTTTCTCTGAGAAGGGTATAATTTCTGATAGTAAATTCATATTCAATGGGGTTTTTGCCTGAGAGACCTTTATGAATGTGTCCCTACAAAGGGGTTTTGCATTTACCCCTGCAAAGCCCAGAAGGGTTTTACCCATTCCATAAGAGTTCCTATGTTAATTTCTTAGTTTCTATACCATGTAATATAAATTTAAACCCCACAACCTCAAAGAATACAGGCTTGAGTTTGATATCTTATGAGCAATTATTTTCCCATTCATGGCCCTGAGCATAATACATGTTTCCTAGACACCTCCCTAAGGCTGGTGGTTAGAGTTTTCTAGTCCCTTCAGCTCCTTACCTGGCATAAGCCTAAACCTTCATTTCCTGTCCCAGGAATGACATTACGACTTCAGCCCCTGATGAAGTCCATGGGTCTCATACGTCCATGGATTGTTGCTTTCTGCTCCATCACTGTGGATTGCCCTTCCATTTGAGTTTATTTATGTATTTCACACATTTAAAAAATTCTATTTTGTCTAACATTTCTGTACTTGGAGGGCAAAGGGAACCTTACCATGCACCTTCATCAGACAAATTCTCCAGAAGACCCAGTGGTTTTTGTGTTTAAGGTGAGGACATAAAAACATGTGAGGACCAAAAGGATGAAGATTTTAAATGTGGACAGGAAGAGTGTAAAGGTTCTAAAAATGGAAACTAAGATCCTTCTGGAGACACAGAGGACTGAGAATTCTCTTGGGTATATACATGTTCTATTTGTTTGTTTTTTAATTGTTTATTTTGAAATAATGTTATATTTACAGAAGACCTGCAAAGATAGTACAGAGTTGCCATATACCCTTCACCCAGCTTCCCCTAATGTTAACATCTTATGTAATGATGGTACAATGGTCAAAAGTAAGAAATTAACACTGGTACAGTACCATTAACTAAGTTACAGACTTTATTCAGATTTCAACAGTTTTCCACCAATTTTCTTTTTCTGTTCCAAGGTCCAATCTAGGATCCACATTGTACTAGATGTTGTCTCCCCTTTGTCACCTCCAATCTGGGACATTCCCTCAGTTTATCATTGTGTTTCACGACCTTGATACTATTGATGAGTGCTAGTCAGGTATTTTGTAAAATGTCCCTCCATGTGCGCTTGTTTGGGGGTTCTTATGATCAGATTAAGGTTGTGTACCAATAGGAATGATATCACAGAGCTGGGCGCCCTTCCCAGTGCATCACATCAGGGTTCCATATCCTATTACTGGTGATATTAACCTTGATCACTTGGTTAAGGTGGTATCTACTGTGTTTGTAGTTTCTATAAAGTTATTCTTTTTCCCTTTGTAAATAATAAATATTTGAGGAGCAATATTTTGAGGCTACGCAAATATACATTTTCTCCTTAAACTTTTGCCCACTCATTTTAGCATACATAGGTGGAGCCTGCCTACAACAATTTTTACTAATGTTCTAGAGGTCTAGTGATGATTTGCTATTTCCTTCTTTCCTTTTATACTTATCATTTGGAATTCTTCTGTAAGGATGAGTTATCTTTTCTCTACCATTTACTTAATCAATCATTTAATTATGTCGGTATGGACTTCTGAATATTTATTTCATTGTTTCATAATCCAATATTTTATTCTGTTACTGAAATGGTTCTGGCTTTGGCCATTGAGAGCAATTTCAGGTTGGTGCCTGTGTCCTTTCAACATGCCACCGTCCTTAGAACTTCCTTAGCCTTGGGTACTGCAAGATTCTCCAGGCTCATCTTTTATCATCCCTGCCCCAGCCCTAGAATCAATCACTTCTCCAAGGAGCTGGATAGAAGTTTTAAATCGTAGGAGTGGATAGTTTAGAACCCTTCACTTTCATCCAGGGGAAGAGAAGAGAGTCAGAAAAGAAGCTGGAAGGAACTTGGGGAAGCCCAGCATTCAGGGCTTGAGTAGAGAAGGTTTTATCAGAGAAGTGAGAGTACACTCAGAGTCGGATGTCAGAGAAGCCATGAAAAGACACCCTCATAGAGCATCCTACCTGATCCTGTCACCTTATCTCACTATTTCCTCTTCCAGCCAGATAGCTTTATTGCCCTGGGTGAACCAAATCCCCAACTCTGAGGAATCAGCAGTAAATATAACCAAAACTAACAAATTCAGCCAGCCAATGGACTTTAGTCCTTCATCCCTCTTACTGAAATGTTTTTCCCTCCTCTCTCAACCCGAATTCCACTCTTTCCAAAGCAGGGCAAGTTGCACCTTTTCAGCCTACATTTACCATTTGCTTTATACAAATACCATGGCTCTTGTCTCTCCAGTCAATTGGTGTTTGGATTATATTCTTTAAAAAAATTTTTTTTCTATTTGTTTCATATTACTTGTTCCCCCAAAATACTGTAGCTGCTTTAGGTCAGACGCCAGACCTCACACTCTCTGGTATGTTCAGTAGTTAACAATCTCTAAATACCTAATAAGCATTTAATAAATATATGCCATTTTAACACTCATATTAATAAATCAACCACTATGTTGAGTCATCAAAGAAATAGTTGAGTGCTGGGAAGTTTCCAGGAGCCATCTTATCTATGCAGGAATGTTAAAAACTACTCCTTGAGATGCAAAGTTAGAATAGCTACCTGAATTGCCTATGGCTTTGATGATATTCCAAGAAGATGTAACCCTGAGCCGGGGCAATTCTTATTTTTCACCAGGAAATAATTCATCAGTATTTGTATGGCTTACCTATCAATAAAGCACATATTTTATATGAACCTTTCTTGTTCTGTTTTATAAAAACTGTATGATCTATTTCTATTTTTAAAATCAAGTATCTGTTACAGAATTACTAATATACAAAGCTATCAAATTTTCAAAGGACAAATGGGAGCATATTAATAAAATTCATTGATTTTTTAAAAGATAAATATCATTGTTTTTCATATTAAAAATAGTACTTATTGCTGAAAAAATTAAGAAAATATAGATAAGCAAAATTAAATAATCTCATAATCCCAACACCCAGAAACAGATACCATTAACATTTTTTCTAGCTTTATTGTTATAATTGACCCATTAACATTTTATAACATGCCATATGTGTATATATATATGGTGTGTGTGATCATTTTACAAAAATTACTTTGTAACTTACTTTTTTCACTTAATGTTTCCATTTCTCACATCATTAAATACTTTCTACACCATTTCCCTTGTGATAGTGAATGGAATTTTATAGATTGGATGTATTATAATTTATTAAACTAGTCTCTATACTTCGACATAAGGCGCTTCCAATTTTCCCCCAATATATGCTGCAACGAACATTCTTATACTTAACTGTGAACACATCCATATTTCCTTAGCACAAATTTCTAAAAGTGAGTTTCTCTGTGTGAATGGATATACACAGTTTAAGGTTTGGGGTTTTTTTTGTTGTTTTGAAGACCATTACCCACCTGTTGTGCCAATTTACTATCTCAATCAGCAGTAGTTAAGGCAACTATCAAATAATATATCATCTCATATTTTTAAAGGAAACTTGCTCCCTTCTTGAGCCTCCAAAAAGATGATGAAATAAAGCTACATTTTCTTTTTTCTAGTATGGGAGTGCCTTTTTCCCGCAACTTTGATTAATTTTTTAATAGTTTGCTTCCTGCTATTAAAAAATGCATAACAACACGCATTATTGAGTGTGAGTTGCAAAGAAAATACAAGGTCATCTGAAGGAAAGAAGTTCAAGGGAGCATGGCAACAGCAGGAAGAACAAAAATGAAATTTATTAATTAGGCTCCTATTTGTAAATCTCTTGTCAAGGACAATTACGTTTTTAAGTAAGTTTTCTTTGGTATTACTAGTATATTTACATGAAAGATAATATGTTGCATTTTTATTTCAGATTCACCAGGTTTTCTTATAAAAAAGAAACTGGATCAGCCAGCAGTTGTATGTACACAAACAGTTGAGAAATAGTTGTCACATTTAAAATAAATTTCCCAGTAGAAATGTGATCATTAGTTCTTTATTTGTAGTTATTTATACACTGCACAAAGACCAACAGGGCCAAGAAAAAGGGAAATACAAATTTGTTAATGTCACAGTTCTGCTTGAACTTCAAATTTGGTTTCATGAATTATTCTTTCCTGTTTGGGACATAAGTCTTTGTTGCTAATACACATATCAGATTTATTTCATGTGCAACATTAAGATGACAATTCAATAATTTCCAATTATTAATGTTTACACTAAGAGAAAAATTCACATAAGTCCTTAAAGAAAAAATAGCTGATATATACACTTCCCCATTTCTATAGCTAAAAACAGAAGAGCAATGTAGCTTAAGTTACTTTAAAAAATTTGAACAGTTTTCAAAAACTTTATTTCCCCTTCAAAGATCTGAAAGGCAGAGTATGAAATCAACCTACATTTTTTTTTCTACTCACCTAACATCAGTCAATCGTGGGTGACTAAATCTCTACAAGTTTGCTTTAAATTGAAAAGTCCTTTAAACTAATACTGTATTCTTGAAGTATCCTTAAACTAATACTGAATTTTTAAAGTATAAAGGAGACAAAGTTGGCATCTAGGAAAATAGAAACATTCTATTGATCCCCCAAGAGACATGAAGAAAGCCAAAGATCTCATAAGCAGTCTGTTTGGCAGTGGCAATAGTGCAAGAAAGAGCTATTAGTTCTAAATAGCACTGTGCCCACCAGGACGCAGGAATTTGCACCCAGGATATCCTGTTGCTGTTTGCAATATTAATTTATACTTTCTGCAAACTGGATAATATATATTGGTAAGACAAGCAACATTGCTTCTCAAACAAAGCCATAGTGGGTAAAAGAACTGATAAGTGATTAGCAAAGTCGGATTTACTTCTGGCAAGTACATCACAATGTTTGTAAGTCACGTATGAGATTGCCAAAGTGCCTATCGGCCAACTGAGCGAATCTTCTAGAAAAACGCCTCACAGTTGAAATGCTAGGGGAGTGACTCTGTAAATGCATGTCACACCTTGGAAGATTTTAATGATGTGGGGGTATGCACATGAACATATGCATGCAAAACGCTTTACTCTCCTTGTAATGCTCCAAATTCTAAAAATGTACATCTTGTGACTGGCGTGAATTATCTCTATGATACTGGAAAATTACCTGTCTTTCTAGCTTAAAGTTTTTGAAGGGCTTTTTTGTAGACTGAGTGTGCATTGAAAACATGATACCTTATTTTCCAGAAACCATAATCATTAGAAACTTTTGGAGGAGGGAAGAGATTTGTGTAAATTGGCACTTTACAACTCAGTACCTTTGAGTTTTAGTTCCTCCTTAATAGAAAATGTTGAATTTTTTCTTTCTAGTGAAAGGCTGTAGCTAGGTACGATGACTCTTATTTGGGGCTTCAAATTAAACTTCAAAAACAGCTTCACTAATATCCAGTGAATGCCTGGATGGTCCATCTTTCACTCCAACTCAGTGTGTGTAATAATGTCATATTTTAATTCATGTGTCTCTTCTTTGTTTAACTTGTCTGTTTTATTTCTGGTCTTACAGAGGTACCGTGCATTTCCCATGTGTCTTTAAGCCTCTGGCCAGTAACCATTTTCCTGATGCTTTCTGTGCCAAGGGAAGAAGAGATACCCCAGAAAGGGCCCTGACTCTTGCTACTCAGAGACCAGCAGCAAAGCATCATCTGGGCTTTTACATCAATCTACTTTTTACGTTTTTCATCTGACGAAATCCACTTTCAGGTGATGGGGATTACTTTTGTTACAGCAAGACTGTAAAGAAAAAGGGAAAGAGTTAATGTTCAGCCTACAACATCCAAAATAAAATGTTTTATTGTGCAAAAGATAAAAGATTTGAAAGCCAAGCTTTGTTAAGAGAAGAATTTCTACTAGTCCTGTCTTTCCCCCTTTTGTCATATCACAAAGCAGGTGAATGCAGATCATAAGTTTTTTCCACAGCATAGAAACGACCTCTATTCCACGTATGACCTAGACTGTGACGTTTTCCCTTCATTGGTTTTATTTGGAAATAACTGTGTATTTACAGAAGAGTTGCAAACATGGTACAGAGAGTTCTCATGTACCCCTCCCCCAGCTTCCCATAATGATCAAAATTAAGAAACTGACATTGGCACCATACTCAGACTTTAGTTGGATTTCCCCGGGTTTTCTACTAATTTTCTTTCTTTTCCAGGGTCCAATCTATGACATCACATTGAATCTAGTGCATGAGTCTCCTCCAAGCTCTGATCATTTCATGGTCTTTCCTTGTCTTCCATGATCTCTACAGTTTTGAAGAGACTGTCCCTCAATCTGAGTTTATCTAATGTTTTCTCACGATAAGACTAAATGTTTATGTTTTGAGGAGGAATACCAGAAAGGTGATGTTAGGCCATGAATGGTATCCTTAATGTATGAGGATAAGACAAGGAGAAAATAAAAAGCCAGAAGTTTGCTCTGGTCCCAGGAGATGGTAGGGAGAGAAAAGAGACAGAAGCAGGGCAAGTAGATAAGATGATAATAGAGGTCTAGTTTTCAGGATCTCTTCCACACACAACTCTTTGGGCAAATCTTCAGGGCAAGGGCAGCTTTGTAACATCTTGATAGGTACAGAGTGACCAGAGGCCATTGGGTTGATGGCTCACTTTCCCAGACTTAGGCTCTAGGCAGTGATGTGCTGGTAAATGTTTAATAACTGGCCTTGGGGGTGGGGGGCTGGGGTAGAGGTGTGGGAGGGTGGAGGCCTGATTTATAAAGTTTGCTCATTTCCGTGGTGTAAATACTCCTGCCTTGACCAATTTGAAACTATCAACATAACATTACTGAACAGAATTCGGAAGAACTATGTTGTAGTTCACTGTTATACAGTATTTCTACCATGCATCTATAACAAACATAGATAATAGTAAAATGCAGTAAAATAAATAGGAAGTGATGATTCTGAGTATCAATTACCTTGGCTGTTAATATAATTTGTTTAAAGGTATGTTTATATTATTTGATTTATAATAATGGCTCTGTTTAACAGCTAGAGTGTAAAATTCCTAAAAAAATTGTTACAGGCTCCCTCCAGCATGTCACTGCTTCTAGGGGATTCTGGGCATTTGGTCCAGTACCACATCCCACGTGGATCAGAAGCAGTGATGCAGAGGTGGCCGCAGAAGGTGTATAGGACTTAGAAAGCAGTCCTGTCTCCTCATGGCCTTTGTGTGGGAAGCAAAGCTCTCCGGATCTTGGGAAAGAGAAGGATGAGGGAGGAAGAGAATTTGAGATAGACTGAGTCATCTAAAATAATGTTACTCAGGCTTTCCGGGTGGCACAGTGGTTAAGAATCCGCCTGGCAATGCAGGGGACACAGGTTCGAGCCCTGGCCTGGGAAGATCCCACATGCCGCGGAGCAACTAAGCCCGTGTGCCACAACTACTGAGCCTGCACTCTAGAGCCCGCAGGCCACAATAGCTGAACCTGCATGCCATAACTACTGAAGCCCACAGGCCTAGAGCCCGTGCTCTGCAACAAAGAGTAGCCCCCGCTCGCCACAACTAGAGAAAAGACAGAGTGCTGCAACAAAGACCTGATGCGGCCAAAAATAAAATAAATTTATAAAAAAATAAAATAAAATAAAGTAATGTTACTCAAAATCCAGTCCACGGGCAGTGGCAGTCCACTAACTATTACTGATCTGAGGTGAGATAAATACAGGTGAGTTCACGTTCAGAAATTTTTATCATAAATTGACATTGCCTTGACATCCTAGCATGTGATCAGTGGACGGGGTTTGTTGGACAAGATATAGACTAGTTCAGGTGCATTGAACTGGAATGGCAAGGTACTTGTGGCACGAGCTGCATCCTAGTCCTACATAGGAAGACCATGTATTGGATCCATGATCCATTGGAAAGATCAATCAATTTGAGAAGCATTCATCTCAAAGGGGTTGGTTTTGAAATCATCATCTTTAGAAGGGAATAAAATGCTGAGTAGTCTGAATGAGAGGTTGTCAGCATGTGTTCCTTGGACCAGCAACCTGGTCCACCCTGGAACCCCTTAGAAATGCAAGTTCTAAGTCCCCAGCCAATGTTCTGAATCAGAAACCTTGGGGGAGGGCCCAGAAACCTGTGTTTTAACAAGCCCTCTAGGTGTTTCTGCTTCACGTCTGCATTTAAGAACCACTGGTTAGAATGCTTTAAGTGAAAGAATTATGCTCAAGCTGGAGGAAAATGAAACACAATTAATTAAGTGCAAATTATCCCTGCTAGTATGCAGAGCTGGAGTCCATGAAAAAGATCAGACCAGGTAGAGGAAAAAAGGAAGAAAACTCAACTTTCTTTGCATATCGGAATGATACACAAATGCTAAAGCCAACTACGCTTAGTGGGTGATGATTTTTAATTTTTCTCTACAAGCTTACCCATAGGGCTGTGTTTCCACATTTCCAAGCATCAGTCATTTCCCAGCCCCTGCAGCCTGTTTTTATCAAAAAGGGTCACAGCGATAGGAACAAAAGAGTGTTTTCTTCAGCTTTGCTCTCACCACACAACTGCTGGATTTCTGGCTTTCCTCGCATTCCCTACAATTACCACTATTAATAGCTCAGGAGGCCCCTCCTGGCTGCTTTGGGTTCTCCATCCTTTTCCCTCTCTGCTCTCTATTCCAGGTACCCCTAGCATCTCATCTTCTCCAATGCTTCTGTCCCTTCCCAGATATGGTTTTGGCTTAGAATCTGGCTGACCTGGACATAAGCCGTATCACAGCCAAGAACTTCCCTCTGCTTTCCATCCGTGCTACGTTTTCTTTCTGGGGGACGCCACATGGGGCTCCCAGGATCTTCTAAGGCCATCTTTCTCAAACTGATGTGCAAGCAAATCACCTGGGGCTCTTGTTCTGGGGCAGGTCTGATCCTGCAGGTCTAGGGTGGGCCCGAGGAGCTGCATCTCTAACAAGCTCCCAGGTGATGCTGCTGTTACCAGTCTGCAAACAATTATTTTGAGAAACAGGTTTAGAGCAGTGGTTTTCCTACTTTCACCGTGTCTTCTCCCCAGGTCTTGAACACAGGTGAGGAAGTGTCGTCACAGGGTGACCAGCTGTCCTGGTCTGACAGAGATTGTCCTGAACACCATGTGTCCTGGGATATCCCACAGTCCTGGGCAAATCTAACAACTGGTCATCCCAGCAGCCCCGAACCACTCTGAAGAGCCCTCATTCTGCTTCTCCCCAACTCCCTCCCCATCCGACCCTTGGATTTTTGCTTCTTGACTCCTAAGATAAATGTTTTCCCTTGAGGCTCTTCATTTCTCCTCCGTGAGATGCCCTCTCCTTGGCAAACCTGTCTCCACTGGCCCTGAAGACAGAACTGCATCTGCACCCTATGTAGTTAGTTAGCCCAGTCTTTGGAAGAGCTGCCCATTAAACTTGGTTTGGAAGGTTCCATGTAATGTTTCCCCACAGATGGTCAGAACTAAGAGGTCTCTCTGAGATTGGCTGGGCCCCTATTTGACAGTTCACTCCTGTGCTTTCACATAAACATTCTCATCCCTCCTGGTCTCTGCAGACCAAGCAGGATTGCCCAGTGCCTGGGAGCAATGCATATTCTGCTTTGCTTCTTAGGTGATGATGTGGATGTTAACTGGAATTAGCAAAAACAAAAATCTTCAACTCTGAGGTTTGGCAAATACATGTTTTCCAGTATTTCCAATTGTCCTTTCTACGTTGAAGCCATGAATTTTACGCACAACTTCATGCTTCATCATCGTAGAAATACAGCTCTGATTATGTCCATCCACAGCTAAACACCTTCATTAACACTGAATTTCCAGCAGAATCATTTCCAGACTCCCCACGTTAGAACAAAGCAGTGGTTCTCAAAACTTTAGGATGCATCAGAATGACCTAGAGGGATTGCTAAAACACTGATTGCTGGCCTCACCCCTGAGTTTCAGATTCAGTTGGCCTGGGTGGGGACCCAGAAACTTGCATTTCTAACAAGTTTCCAGGAGATTCGGATGCTGCTGGCTCACAGAACACACTCTGAGAACCACCAGGCTAGTGGACCCCTTCCATCCGGCCACAGATTGCTTTCCTAACACCCAGCTACAGTACATGTTTTCTAAGATAGCCCTGTGCATACTGTATGCTTTCCTACTCTGTGCCTTTGTTTAGTTCCATTCATGTATTCACTCATGCATCGTCTTAGTCTCCTCAGGATGCTATAACAGAATACCAGAGACTGGGTGCCTTAAACAACAGACATTTATTTCTCATGGTTCTGGAGGCTGGAAGTCCAAGATCAAGGTGCCTGTAGGTTTGTTTCTTGGTGAGGGCACTCTTCTTGGCTTGCCGACAGCCACTTTTTCACTGTATCCTTGTGTCTCTTCCTCTTCTTCTAAGACGCTCCACCTTCATAACCTCATCGAAACCTAATTACCCCCCAAAGGCCCCACTTCCTAATACCACTGCGTTGGGGGTTGGAATTTCAACACAGGAACTTGGGGAGGGACACACATTCAGTCCAGAACACTCATGGATTCATTCATTCAATCGGTGGTTCATTATTTCATCAAACTTTTTTTCCCAGTTTTATTGAGGTATAATTGAACAAAGTTGTAAATACTTAACGTTTACAATATGATTTTTTGATAAACTTCTTCAAACATCTTTTTTAGCATTTGCAAATTTATTTCTTTATTTTTAAAACTTTTTCATCAAACATTTTTTAAAGACCAACACGACTGACCCTGTTCAGTGCCCTCATGAAGTTTATGGTATAAGAGAAATTTTACCCTTTTACGGAGTGCTTCATGGTTTCCAAAGAGTTTCCACACTCAATCTCCCATTAGATCTTCTCCAGAGCCCTGAAAGACCAACGGGCACAGATCGTTTTACACATTTCACAAATGAAGAAATTGAAGGGGAAGTGGCTCATCCAAGGTAATGTCAACGCAGGTCTTCCCAGTCCCAGGCCAGCGTTTTTTCCACTCAGTTCCACAGCTTCAGTCTTGGCTCACTCCCTACTGTCCAAACTGTACCCCTTCTTTAAAGCCCAATCTGACACTACCTCCTCCACGAAGCCTTCCCTGATAACCCTAGTTAAAATAATTTCTCCTTCTAGAAAATTCGAATTCAAAAACATACATTCACCCGTGTTCATAGCAGCACTATTTACAATAGCCAAGAGATGGAAGCAACGTAAGTTTCCATCGACAGATGAATGGATAAAGAAGATGTTGTGTGTATACACAATGGAATATTACTCAGCCATAAAAGGAATGAAAGAATGCCATTTGCAGCAACATGGATGGACCTAGAGATTATCATACTAAGTGAAGTAAGTCAGACAGAGAAAGACAAATATCATATGATACTGCTTATATGAGGAATCTAAAAAAAAATGATACAAGTGAACTTATTTACAAAACAAAAACAGACTCACAGACATAGAAAACAAACTTATGGTTACCAAAGGGGAAATGGGAGGGGAGGAATAAATTAGGAGGTTGGGATTAACAGAAACACAGTACTATAAAATAGATAACCAACAAGGACCTACTGTATAGCACAGGGAACTATATTCAATACCCTGTAATAACCTACAATAGAAAAGAACATGAAAAAGAATATATATGTATATGTGTAACTGAATCACTTTGCTGTACACCAGAAACTAACACAACATTGTGAACCAAGTATACTTCGATTAAAAAAATGATAATTTCTCCTTCTCATAAAGTAAGATAGTACTTTATTTTGTGTCTCTACTGGCATTTAAAAAATATATATATAAAACCTCCTTTTCTAGATAGACCCCAATCTCCTGGGGAATAAGATTAATACTTCACTCTCCTTTTGGTCTCCCAATGCAGTCAGTTCTTATCTTATAGTAGATGCTCATTAAAGCACTGAGAAATGAATAAAGGAATGAAGTTTGGGGAGATGAAAATTTCACCTATTTTCTGAGTCAGTAGTTATATTCATAAGATAATCAATGAAGAATATATTTGAAGATGAAAGCAGAGTTGTCTATTATCTCCATAATTAATTAAGTGACTGCTGGATGCCAGGTGATTTATGTTATGACATTTTGCTCTCATAACCTAACAGATAAAAAACATCGTTCCTATTTTCAAGTGGACATACTGAAGCCTCGAATTGTTTAGAAATTTTCCCCAAGTTCAGACACTGATGGCTTGTTAGAGAGGTGACCAAACTCAATTCCTTTTCACCTCATGTGGTAACACGAACACATGAAATCACCTCCAATTTTACTATAACAATAAGAAATTGTCCAGCATTTATCTACATAAGAAATTAGTTCAAATTGTAGTAATAATCTTGAGATCACCTTTTAGTAACATAGGCTCTCACAGTATTATTGACTCATCCTTGATTCACCATTTGTTGGGTGAATCCTTTGATCCATTTTTCCAAAAGAGGAAAGGAATTTCACTACTACCGTTGCTATTACTATTTTCTTATTCTTCATGTGGTCAGTCATCACTAATTGTGAAAATGCTGCCTTCTGACTTAGTAAATCTGTCTTAACCAGTGGTACTGTGTTCTAATGGAACATGACTCTAGACAAGAAAATGTAAAAATTTGGGGCAAATCCTGGAACAAAGTTGGGGTGGGGGTGGATAAACCTAGAGATGCTTTCATGAATCACCCCCAAAGGAATAATAACTTTAGCAAAAATGAAAAACTCAGACATTAAAACAATTTGTTAGACATTTACCATTTTATAGAAATGAGAATTATTAGGGAGTTTAACCAAAGGACATTATTAATGAATGTCATAGGGCCTGGAGAGAGGCAGGTAAAAGACAGATGGCATTAAGGAGACAGCTAACTCACCTAGGAGGGTTCACAAGTGGGTTCTGCAGCTGAAGTCTTAGAAGAGCAGAGGCCAGCAACATCCTGAAAACCAAATAGGCACATCAAAGGTGACTGTTCTTCCAAATGTATAAATACCAATTTGCATCCTTTCCTCTTACAGGTACTGCAATATTTTACCTGGTAAACACCTGTCGGTATAATTGGCAGGGGTTATTAGAAGGTCTTGTCATTTCATTAGCCATTAAGACAGCTAACAATAAATCCCAGTATCTTAACAGTTGTTTGGGTTTTTTGCTTTGTTTTTTGTTCTGTTTTTGTTTTTATTTCACTGAAACTGTTTCAGGTCATGAAAAAATTCTACCAAAATCTTCCAAATCTTCAGGCCTCCTGGGGTGTTCAGTTCAGAATAATCAAGTCACAACAAATGTCTTCTTTCTTATACAGCTTTCTATTGTCAGATCAGGGAGCTGGAAAAGGTCATGCATCGAGAAGAAGGTGAAAATTGGGGAAGTAGATAAATATTCTCTCTAATTCAGGGCTGGTGAAATTAATGTAATATTGGCTTCAATGGGCAGTTTCAATCGCTCTTGTACCTGTCCTCAGAGATATGACACAAGCGGAAACTGAGCTTCTTGAAAATAAAGAACATAGACGTTTGATTTTTGTCAGTGCTTCTTGGAAAGAATTCAGAAGTGCCTCTTCAACCAATAGTAGGTAGGTTTCTAGAAATCTCTGCATTGGGGAATTCATAGTAAGGACAAAGTACAACCTATATATAGAAATGAAACTTGTTGCTAACGGGTGTGCTATCTAAGGACCAGTTACAGGGAAATGTCATTTTGTTTGGTCACTAAGGAGCTGTAAAACAATGAGGTTTGTTTGTAAAATAACAGTAACAATACTAGATGATACTTACATATTTAAGTTCCACACAGTGTTCTAAATACATTTAATCTAATCTAAATACATTTAATTTAATCTTCCTAATCACCCAGTGAGGTAAGTACTATAATTATCATCATTTTACAGGATAAACTTAGAAACAAAAGTTCAACAACTTGCCCACGGTCTCACATCTAATAAGTGGTGACACAGGCAGCCTGGCTCCAGAGCCCAGGCTCTTACACAATAAACTCTATCAGATTTTTATATATAAACAATGGTATATATTTTTGAATATAAGGAACACATTATTAATAATGGAACATAAGGAACACATATTATTAAAAATTTGAGAACGTGAGAAATGGAAGAAAAGAAATGGAAGAATAGTCCTACTAACCTCACATAATTGGACTTTATACTTTCTTTTTTTCAATAATTCCTCGTTGTTTCCTTTCCATCTTGTCTTCTGTATGGACTATGTTTTGTTTACTTTTATCTTCCACGATTATTTATAAAACAGATATTCTGTTTCCCATTCAACTCGTACCTATATTAAATTGTTCACAATTAACCTTAAGTGCATTCTTACCTAATGATTTAAAAAGAAAAGCAAAACTTCTAATGCTTTTTTCGTTTTCTCCATGTTCTCTTTTCACATTGTGATCGTAAGTTAGACTCTTTATTAAAAATTTTAAAACCTCCTTTTCAGGATTATTTTATTGAAAACATTGTTTCTTTAGTATAAAAAAAAATTCTAGCCATCAGCATCAATTCTTAATTCACTTCAATGTTCACTATACTTTATTCATTTATTACTTTGTCTTTACCATCTATGCTAAATTAGCACTAATCTTTTTCCCTGAAATTTCCTATTCTTGAATTTTTGTACTGTCTCACCTTTTAGTGATCTGGAAGCTATCTCTTTGCAATTTTTACAGAAAATAATCTGACACCTTGCAGATTTAAAAATGTTCTTCTGTTGTTTATACATATAAGCCAATAATTGGGTAGGCATAAAACTTGCAGAATCAAACTTGTTTCTCTTAAAATTGTGTAGAAATTGAACTATGGTCTTAAAAAAGTTCTTGTTCTATATTAGAAATATGAAGGCAATCTACAAGAGCACATGTATGTTTTCCTAGATACTTGCAGGAATTCTGTTTGTCTTAGAAATTTAAAAATTTACCAGCCTATGACCAGACATTTATCTCTATTCCTTAGTTTTGCCCAAAAGAAACCTTACAGTGTCACTGTGGCTTTTACATGTAGAAAGTCTTCTTCTGGTACAACTTTGATTTTTACTTCTGATCCACCTGCTCTATTTTCAGGTGGATTATTTGACTCATAAATTTTATTTTATTCATAAATAAATGAATTATTTTCATTATTTTGTTCATAAATTCAAGAAATATTTATCTAACACGAACAGTATATACTGTGTTAAGCACTCTGTTGGGGTAGGATTACAATAAGATGTTTACTGTTCTCAAGGAGCTTACAATCTAAGCTAGAACTCCATAACTTGCCCATTTTCCTCTTATCCTTTTAACTTTTATTCATTTTCTTTGGATAGTTAGACTAGTTATGAGGTTTATCTTCTGTATCCCTCATTTCTACTTCTGCAAAACAGAAATTTCACTTACTGAATTTTTTATTTAGTCACAATCTATTCTTATTTTTACCTGTTCTTGTTAAATTAAAAACAAAAGAGTCTGTCCTGCTATATTGTTATAATTGCATTCCTAAGACACCTCATATTATCAAAAGGTTATTATAAAAAACAATTATTTCAAGGAGAAAAGGGGCTAGGGGCTAAACAGTTTGAAATGCACAATAATAAAATAATGTTTACTACAGTAATTTTAATAAGTGTGCTTTTAAATCTGTTTTTAACTCAAATTACAACTAATAAATTTTTATTTCAAAATCAATAAATATAGTTCTCAACATTACTGACCAAGTAATGTTAGACTTACAATGTAAAGTAAGACCACATTTTAGACAACGAGTTCTTAGGACCATGAAATAAATTATATTACAGTTTGTAACTGTCTAAGGTAAGGAAAGGACTACAACACCAACTGAGCAGCCAGCCATTCAAACAAATCTATTCCAATTATTTTTATGGAATAATTTTGCTTCCACATATATAACTCTAGTTCTAGACAGGCCATCATGTTAAAATTAACAATAGCCAGTAAAATGCAAACGATATATCTTAATTTATCAGTGGTGTTACCTCCAATTCCATCTACAGAGGAAAAGCTCCCATGCCTTCAATGTACTTCCATGAAATTCCCCTTTCCTTATAAGCTTACGGAGCCAGCTTCTAGCACTTACCAAGAAAGCAAAGGAGAGAACAAAAAAGGAACAAAGGAGAACATTTTGTGATGCTTATATGTTTCAAGTCATTGGTGCACAAGGCCCAAGGAGCCATCAAAGGGAAGTCTTATGTTTGACCATTAAAATGCAGTAATGCAATTCTGCCCAGGAGTAACTTTTACTCTGCTATAGCATAGGAAACTCCCAAGGTATGTCAGGGCCAGCAACACTGAAGGCCACAGAAACATGTTACGGTATGAATGTGACAAAGTAGACTCTTCATTCCTTCCAATATCTGGAATATGCTTATTTCGCATATTTTTACTGTTGATGCATAAAATTCTTCTACAGACGGTTTTAAAGCCTTTAAAAAAGTAATTCGGTGGAAGAGTGTATTCATATATTGCAGCTCATTCAGTGTCTTTGCAGAAGTCCCCCAAATTGGAATCTTAACATATGCATATTGGGATGAAAGAAAAAACCCAGCTTAAAAACAGTTTTGTTAAATGTCTGTTTTTCTAATTCAATGAATGATTTTAAAAATTAACTTCATTGTTTTTTAATTTACCATCTGTTAACTCAATAAATATGAGTTCTTAAAGTTAACCTAATTGTCTTGAAATTTGCTGGTTTTGAAGCTGATTAAAGTTATTTAAATTAATTTTATTGTATATTCAGACTAGAACAAAGGCACGTCTGCATTTGGATAGATCTTGGCTAATAATTCACAAATAAATTTGCCCATTTAAAAAATGGACTAATTTTGTTTATGGTCCTTAATATATATCAGTCAACTTGCAGAAATGCAGAGATGCTGAGGTTAGATAACCAAAGAGATAGTACATCAATACATCAAAATTTGTAGCCATTAAAAACTGACCAAGTACAAAATTTTCATCAACTCTGTCTCTTGTCTAATAAAGAGAAAACGTGGAATTAATATCAACTAGAATGCAATTTCTTTTCACCCTACATTGTCATAGATGAAAGGAACTGCTGTGTTCTTTAAACATTGTCCTTCCTCTGGTCAGTTTATTGGATTAAGGGTGGTCATGGACCCAAGTGGACCGATCAGACTCTTCCTTGAGAATTGTGAAAGACAGAAAGATGGTCCTGTCTCTGGATGGCTCCATTGGAACATCCATGGCTTGAGAACAACCTGCAACCATGTTCTGCTACGTAACTGAGGAGAGGAGCAGCTGGACAGTCATAAGGAAGAAAGCCAAAGAAGAGATATGGAGAAAGAAGATGGACTGGGTTCCCTCTAGCACTTCAGGACTTCTGTTCTGGGAGGCCGCACTGCACCCCTGACTTTGGATTCCATGAAAAGCCCCAGTCTGCTTTTCCTTTTTTGCTTGAGCTCAGAGTCAGCTTCAATCACTTACAAGTCAAAACGACTTGAACTAATGCACAAGAGAGGAAATCCTCCTGATGGCAATGACTGTTTGATCATGGATTCCCAGGCTTTATTCCTCCCCCTCTTTCCTTTAGATGAGGAGAAACTTTTTATTTTAACATGTAATTTATCTATTTTTTTCTTTTATGATTATTGATTTTTTTTGGCTTCTCTAAGAAACCTCCGTCTATCTCCAACTTATGTTCTTTTTTTTTTTTTTGGTTTTTTTTTTTTTTTTTGCGATACGCGGGCCTCTCACTGTTGTGGCCTCTCCCGTTGCGGAGCACAGGCTCCGGACGCGCAGGCTCAGCGGCCATGGCTCACGGGCCCAGCCACTCCGCGGCACGCGGGATCCTCCCGGACCGGGGCACGAACCCGTGTCCCCTGCATCGGCAGGCGGACTCTCAACCACTGCGCCACCAGGGAAGCCCCCAACTTATGTTTTAAAACATAAAGCTCTACAAGCTTTAGGGCTTTAGCTTCTACATTTATAGCTATAATCTGTTGCCAATGAATTGTTGTGTATGATGTGAGGGAGGGATCAAGGGCTTTTTGTTTGTTTGTTTTCTCTATGGATGTCTAGTCATTCTAGCACCATGTGTTGAAAATACTTTCTTTGGCACATTGGGTTGCTTTGGAGGAGATGAAAATGGGGAGGGAGGGCATGGAGAGGCCATGTGAAACTAAACTAATGACTTATTAGTAAAATGAAAAGGTAGACATTTTATTTTTCTAATCTTATTAATGAGTTTAACAAAACGTAGTAGCCTCTTCACTTAACAAAAGAATGGGCTGACAGTCCATTTATTAGAAGTCACTTTTTCCACGAACTTGCACATAATGCACCTAAAACATAACTGATGACCAATAGTTAACTCAGTTTTCTGTTCTATGCTGTTGCCAGCTTAACCCTTTACACTGTCTGTATAATGTGCATCCATTCGTGTTCCAGACATTAACTGAGATTTAGACTAGGACTGTATCCATTAGATGGAACAGACTACATTTGCCCAAGAATATTAAATAAAACCAAACTGAAAACCAATTCAAAGTAGGATATAACTGTTGGCCCTGCTTGTTTGTCTGTCCTACTTTTTTGCACCAGAAGGGGAGCTTTTATTGTCCTTTCATTTGCGTAAGCCAACTTCCAAGTTATCTCAGGAAGATCTTAGAATAACAATATTATTGTGTTTGAGATGACCCCAAAGTGTGAATGATTCTCAAAATCCATTGATTCGCAACGTGCAAGTCACAGGTGAGCTGCATATAAATCATCTTCATGGTGCACATAGAAAGTGCTTAATATTGGCCAAGAACGCTGGGGTAAATGGTTGAGGCAACTGGCTCAGGGACTCTGACCATCATAAGCCCTTCCCAGGCACTGTCGGGTCACCTGAAAGGTTGAAGGCCTCAATATCTTGGTACACTGGTCATCCGTTTGTAACAGAGCAGTTGGCTTATTCTCATCTAAGTACTTCTAGGAAATGTACAGTAGTGGATGGAAATCTACAGTTTTGGCCAATAAGCATCCACTTTCCCTATTTCTGGGAAATTATCCCCAATGTGTCTTGGAGAACTCCCAGACTACCTGATTTGGGTAGTGTGGCTAACACTCTCAAATCCAAGATGGGCATGTGACCCAAGGCTGGTGAGTTAAAGAACTGCAGCCCCTGACCAGGGTGAGGTCTGGGTACAGGATGCAATTTGATCCAGTCACAACCAGGTGTAATTTCTGGAAACTTTGAGAAAGAGGAACGCTCTTTGTGCTGGGGTTTCTACGTCAGAAGAATGGAAGCCTGGAGGGAGTAGCTTACTCTAGTAAAGGGACAACCAGCCTGAGGATAAAGTGAAAACAGAAGAAAAGAGGACCAAGAGAGCAGCTAGATTTAATTATGCCTAAAGCAGTCCTTACACTGTATTTTCCAATTTATGTGAGTATGTGTGAGAATATGTATGTAGCAGGGAGAATAAGCAATGAAACAAACTTTCCTTTTTGAGTTGGATTTCTGCCCCTTAACAGCCCAAGTTTCTCAAATCAATGTGGATTGCTGGATCGCAGCGTATTTTTTCTACCGAATCTGAATTTATAGATTTGGAGCCAAGGAATCTGCATTTTAAATAAGCATTCTATTTAATTCCGAAACACACTAAAGTTTGAGATCTACTGTTCCAATTTGATGGGTTAGGAAACTGAGACTAATAAAGACTAGGTGTCTTTCCCAAGATCATTCAACAACATATATTTATTCTAGGTGGGTGGGAAGACATAACAAACTAGCTGATTAGTTACAGAATCAAAACTAGAATTCAGTTACGCTCTTGTCTTCCTGGTGACTTTGATCTTCCCAAGCTTCTGCTCTAATACCTTTCTTCCCTATTCCAACATATTTTTCACCTAAAATAGGAACATTGGGTAGCATTCACAGTATATCAAAATAGGAGGTACTTTAACAATCTTAGGTCAGTGTTACTAGTGTGGATGGTCTGGAATTTGGAAACATTTCCACCAAAGCGAAGGAGGAGAAGGGGCAGCAGAACTAAGCAAATGCTGTCTCCAGGCAGTCCTCCCCCCTCCCCTTCCAAGTCTCAAAGATTCCTGTTTTTGTTAAAAATGCATGCAAGGGGACTTCCCTGTTGGCGTAGTGGTTAGGAATCCGCCTGCCAATGCAGGGGACACGGGTTCGAGCCCTGGTCCGGGAAGATCCCACATGCCTCAGAACAACTAAGCCCGTGCGCCACAACTACCGAGCCTGCGCTCTAGAGCCCGCGAGCCGCAACTACTGAGCCCGCGAGCCACAACTACTGAGCCCGTGCGCCTACAGCCCGTGCTCCGCAACAAGAGAAGCCACCGCAATGAGAAGCCAGCACACCTCAGCGAAGAGCAGCCCTCCCACTCGCTGCAACTAGAGAAAGCCCACGCACAGCAACGAAGACCCAACGCAGCCAAAAATAAATAAATTTATTAAAAAAAAAACCAAAACGTTGCATTCAATTCTAGTGTATGTATAACTGTTTTAATAGGAAAAGAATTTCTTCCAACATCTTTAAGTAAAAAAATAAGTACTCCAGAAATAGAGGCCATCATTATTCTCTGGCTTTGTGTGTCCCTGGCACAGCAGCAAATCACCCAGGAGGGACTTGCTTCTACCCCACTTACATTCCAGTCAATTCATTTTCTATTCTTGTTTAGATCCCAGGATTTCTTTTCTACTAGAATCATAATGACAGCAACAACATTAACAAAAGAAGCCATTGTTAGCCTTTATTGAGTACTAGCTGTTTTGAAACCCTGGGCATTTACTCTCTAGAGGAGGTGGGTACAATTATTATCCCCATCATAAGGATGAGGAAGTTGAGGCAGAAAATTAGGAAATTTGTTCAAGGTCAAACAAGCAGCTGAACCAGGATTAGAATCCAGGCAGTCAGACGCCCAAGGCTGCTTTGCCTATATCTGTTAATTTACTCTGAAATTCATGTAAAATATTATGATTTGCTCATGCTGCTCCTTTGTCTTCAAAACTCATGGAACATATAAAACGGGTGAACTTTATTGTATAGAAATTATACCTCAAGAAAGCTGAGTAAAAAAATGACAATTTGTAGAGCGAGCTGTTGAGAATTTAAAGATTTGATTGCCCGGTGAATTGAGTGGCTTTAAGAATCTGGATGTGCCCATGGGAACAGAACCTACAAGAAACCAATCACATACCTTATGAGAGAATATCTAGCGTTTCTAAAGTTATACAGGCGTTTATGGGAGAGTGTGGGGTGTTCTTGCAGACTGCTGACTGTGGAATGGCAGGCAAGTATGGTTTCAAAGCAGGAAAGGAGCTGGGAAAAAGGAGGGTTTGGTGCCCTCAATTTTTTTAATTGAAAAATTAACATCATTGAGACGGTCTTAGGCACATGGATATAGGACAGACTGAGTTACAATATACTCTGAAGGACAGTAATAAAGAATTTGGCTTTCACTAGAAACATACATAAGCTATACAAATGGGTCTCTGTAGTTCCACAGAGCCTGAGGATAGTTTTAGGGCCCAGTACAAAATCCAACTGTTTAGATGGCATTCCTCAATAAGGTGGAAAGATCAGGAAGTTTAGTCCCAGACAACACATATTCTGATGCCTGCTGATCTTTGTGTCCCGCACTGAATGATTTATGCATTTTAAAAATCCAATAATATGTATCAGAGAATGATACAGAAAAATTACACCTGATCAAGAAAAGATCATTGTGCACCCATGTTGCTGCAAGTGGCATTATTTCGTTCTTTTTTATGGCTGAGTAATATTCTATTGTATATATGTGCCACATCTTCTTTATCCATTCATCTGCCAATGGAAATTAAGTGAAGTAAGTCAGACAGAGAAAGACATATCTTATGATGTCACTCATATGTGGAATCTAATTTTAAAAAATTGTATAAATGAACTTATGTACAAAACAGAAACAGACTCACAGATTTTGAAAACAAATGTATGGTTACCAAAGGGGGAATGTGGCAGGGAGGGATAAATTAGGAGCTTGGGATTAATGTATACACACTACTATATACAAAATAGATGAACAACAAGGGCCTACTGCATAGCACAGGGAGCTCTACTCAGTATTCTGTAATAACCTATATGGGAAACGAATCTGAAAAAGAATGAGTATATGTATAACTGAATCACTATGCTGTACACCTGAAATTAACACAACATTGTAAATCAACTATACTCCAATAAACTTTTCAAAAAGTCATTAAAAAAAGGACTGTTTTGCTCTTGAAAAATAAACAGCAGCAAAGGAAGTGTATAACATAAGGAGTACTCAAAATATGTGCCCCCCTTCTAAAACTTCAGTTTTCTTCTCTTTCATTTATTAGCTCTGCAAATATTTATTGGGTACCCCCTATATACATGGGAAGTTGTGTCCTATAAAATGGGCAGTGTTATAAAGGGCTTTGCATCACCGCTCAGATGGTTATGCGGTATCAACTAGACCCTCCCGGCTCCAGCCTTTTCCTATCCACTCTGCCACCAGAGTGACCTTTCTAAAGAGATCTGATGGTGTTACCCCATCCTTACAAGCTTTAATGACTCCCTATCTCATGAAGTAGGAAACAGGCGACTGACTGGGGGTCCTTAAGCTGATTTTGACCTGTAGACGTTTTCCCTCCACATGGGTTCTTTAAAATGTGGATAAGTCCTCAACATTTAAGATTTCAATTTTTCATAGCAATCTGAATCAGTAGCTTCTCTTTAAAAGCTGGAAGATCTGGCACTTGGTATGATTGGCCTTCACCATTCCATTTAGGCAGAGAATCTCTCTCCTGCTTGCCATTGTCGCTACCAATGCTTATGGTCTTCAACTCCGTCTGCTTTGCTCATTTACATTCGTGCTTGGACCAAGGTAATGTAAGAGTTTGCAATCCCTTGATGCCTAAACTCTATAGAGTATGTCTTCAAGGTCCTTCACAATTTGAAGCTCTTTGGTTTCATCCTTTGCAAAGACCCCATGTTCCAGCCACACTGAATTCCCTGTAGTCCCCTAAATGACAAGCTTTGTCATCCTCAGTGCCCTGACTCCTGCTGGACTCTGCTTGAAATATCTTCCCTCCATCTTCCTTTTCTGCCTAAAGGAATCTCATATATCCTCAAGACTTAGTTCAATTCCTCTATGGAACTTTCTTCAATCCTGCCAGAGAGTTATTTGCTTCTACCCAAGTGTTCCCATAGCACTTTGTGCCTCTACTAGCGTTGCAATTCTAATAGAATTCAAAATTCAAAATTCTTTCTGCATCTATCCAATTGGAAAATGTATTTCTTGAAAAGGAGGACTCTACCCACCTCTATATCCCCAACCCTTAATAGGGTGCCTGGCATCTAGTAGGTACACGATGAATGGTTACTGAATGAACAAAAATATGGATGAATGAATGAATGAATGAATGCATGAATGAATACTTCCAAGAGAATTTTTTTCTGTGTGTCACAAGATTGTGACATTTAAAATAAGGGAAGTAATGACTCGAGACCAAATTTCAAAGTTTGATAATGATCATGACATCTTCTGATAACAGTTCTTAAAAGTTCCTGTTCATTGTACCCTTTCCAGGAAAACAAGTCTTGAGAAAATACAGTGCATATAATATTAATAAATGTATAAAGAGTGACTTAAAACTGATAGGGTGCCACATTTTGGTGGGGGAGGGGTGGGTTATAGGGCTGCATTCAGAGAGTGGATGGTAAAAGAAACCACAGCATGTCTCCCTTTAAGCTGGTGGACTCTCTGGCAGCGTTTACCCTGAGGAGTGGAACATTTGGGCCACAAAGTGGCAGGAAGAAATCAGTTAGCTGGAGGCGATCATGTGGACACAAGTCACCATGAATATATCAGTTTTTAGAGCTGTGTACCATAGTTCTCCACTTTGGGGCACAAGGTAGGCTGCTCTGTTGGGCCTTGTTGTGATGATTCCATGGAGCCATGTCATCACTCTTGGACAATGAGTTGTGTGTCCAAATGATGTGTGTCACTTCTGGCCGCAGCACTTAAATACCAGTACGAGACTCTCCAGAGTGATCTTTATTTTTACCATAGCAACATGAAACATTCAAGGTGGCAACTGTTCCATCTGCCTGCGACCCTAAATGAGGAGACGTGGAACAGACCAGTAGACCTGCAGTGGACTCATCGCATAACCAAGAAGACAACCTTTGCCATTATAGGTCACTAAAAATTGGAATTGTTTGTTACTCTGGCATAACATAGCCTATCCTGACAAATAGAATAGATTTGCTCTGTTTTGCAGCAGGTGGCAGAACTAATGGCTGGAAGTATTAGGAAGACCGATTCTGTGCAATTTAAGACAAAGATGTCATAAAGTGTACAAAGACAGAACTACTTAGGATGTTATTCATTCACACAGTGTACACTGAACTCTACTCTGTGATAAGTATTCTTTAGATAAAATCCTTGCCTCTATGGAGGTAAGTGGTGAGTTTCCCTTCACTCAAGATGTTTGTATTGATGGTCCCTAAAGTTTTCACTCAACAAATCAACTTTAAAAATGCCTTCCAACCTGGAACTTCAGGATGTCTATTTCCTCCGGTCTAAAAAGGAAAAAAAAAAACTATTTAAAAAAAAAATTCCTTTGACTCAAACCATTTACTGATCTGCTGAGTTGTCTTTTCACATTATAATGTCATTTTCCCAGCAAGTAAGTGCCTTGCAGGCCAAGACTGTTTTATTCTTCCTTTGCATCTTTCTCATACTATTTAGAAGGTAATATTTTACTGTCTGTTCTCCTAGGAAGATAATGAGCTTTTGACACTAGCTATTATTATTGACCAATTGATAGGCTTCAGATTTAGTTGTCTTTCAACCATTTAAATTAGGTTTGGACTTGTTAAAAAAAAAAACTAGCAGCACAAACGTATTACCCTAATAACTTTCAGGCAAGATGATTTTTCCTTCTGAAAAAAAGCCTTAGCCCTATACTATTGAATTTGTGGCCAATTACAATATTTCATTAACTTATTAATCCAGTAAGTATTTAATGTATTCCTATTATGTGCCAGGGGACAGGGTTTACATTGCGTTTACCAAGATATGTTATTTCATGCACTGTACCCATCATTACATCATTCTACATTATAACAGTGACTATGAGTTCTCTGTATAAGACTATTTCCCCAGGGGAAAGCAAATTCAAAAGGTTGGGGCAAAATGTTCCCTTGGTTTAATGCAGAGGACCATATCACACCTTAAATTCTGGGGGCTTGGTTGATAATTTGGAGGAGTAGATGAGTACGTAAGAGTGTGTAAGGGAGGAGAAACAATCCTTTTTTTATATTTCGATTTCTGCTAAGCTTCAGTTCAGGCTTTCAGAATTGGAGAATCAGCTTCCTGCTTCAAGAAATTGCTAATAAGCGTAATTAAAGACCGAGAATTTATTCTTTCCATTCCAAACCTGATGTCATTCCCAGATGGAGATATTGGTACTAGTTAGGCAATTCAGCATTTTGGTAAATGAAGGCAGGAGGATTTGGTGTCTCTTGGACCCTGTGGAGACAGAAAGTGGTCCAGGAAGGAAAACTTGGGTTTTATTTTGTTTTGCCCATTGCAATCATTTATACCTTTTTGCTTTAGAACCAGAAGCTGAGGTGGGCACCTGTGTCTTAAAAAAACAACAACGAGGGGCTAGTTCTCTTAAAGAACGCTAATTCATAAACTTTCTACATTCTTATGTCTTTAGAATTGTCAACTCTGCATAAAATGACAATCAACTGAAAAAGATGGATAAATTCCAGTGAATTCAATACCCATTGATAGAAAAGAACAGGCATATCAGAAACCAGTGTGAATACAGGCAGTATTATCCTTTATTTAGAAAAACCACACAAAAATACAGCACAGTTGATGTACCGTCACCAGGACTTGAAAGCAGAATCAACCACTGTGTAAAAGGTAAAATAAGAGGGCACAGATATCAGGATTTTCCCAGCGTGCTTTATTCATAGACATCTGACAGAAGAGGACCTAACAGAGCTTTGAGGAAAAACTGAATTCTCAGCCCACTGCCACTTTCCAGGAACTTCACTGCAAAACAGTGCTCTGCGCTGGCGGGATGGAGATCTTAGCAATCTTCGTCCTGCTCCCATAGTTTCCTGCTCTCTAAATACAATTATTTATGGGGTCTTAATAAGAGAGCGAGCCTTGTGTGAAAGGAACTCAAAGTGCAGCTTCTAAAAATACACCGAGGCGCCTCTACCGTCCTTATTGTTACAAACTGACGTTCTGCAGTTCGAGCTTAACGACTACACACACACACACACACACACACACACACACACACGAAGAGAGAAAGTAAACACTGTGTTTTTTCTTTCTGCGATTCTCTTAACTTTGAGTAAACAGTAGTCATTTTCTATTGTCATACTCAGTGCGCATTTCCCAAAGACAACACAACACAAAAGACCTGTTAGCTCCCTTAGAGCTGGGGGTAAGAACGGCAGGAAAAGAAAGCAAAGTTGACCGAGTTCCACTTTCTCCTTAGCCTGGGGTCCTGAATCTCCAGTCACCTAGATCTTGCAGAGGTGTTTGCAGTTTCACTCCCCTTTTGGAAAGGTTTCCTCGCCCCTTCTCCTCTCCGAGTCCGCTGTCATTTAATCCTCACTTGCCCTTTTTGCTTCCCGCTTTTTGGAGAAATTGGACCTCAGTTTAGGCGTCTTTTGCCAATGGGTTGAAAAGAAGTACAGCTGCCGACGGGAGGATATTAAATAAATGAGCAGGGGCGCGGCATGGGGGGTCTGCAAGAGGGTCCCCTCCTCCTCTTTCTGCCACGTGCTCCGCAGTTGGGGTGCAGAGCTCCTGGATGGGGTGCTGAGCGGGGCGAGGGTGGGGTGAAGAGAGGTGCACCGAGCAGGTTGGAAGGGAAGGAGGCCCTCTAGGAAAGATCGTCTCGACCGAACACTGACGAGAGAAAAAAGCTGGCCCACATGCCCCTAGTGGGGAGCGATCCACCCCACGGAGGCTGGCTTGGGGCGGGGGGGGGGGGTGCGTCGGGGCCTCTCACCTGACTTCCTCCTCCGCTGGCACACAGCTACAATCATCCCCTTCCCGCTCCCCACCCCCCCCCAGCCAAAAAAAAAAGCCCAGCCAAACAACGAACAACAAGAGGAAGCCGCAGGCGGCTGGAGGAGGGGTGCGCGCGCTGGGGGCCCGGGAGAGGTGAGGGGGGGTGGTTGGCGGGCGTCAAGAACCGCGCCGAGCACAGCCAAGCGCTCCCCCAGGCGCCCACACTTACCCTCGCGGCCGAGGGTCCGGCCTCCGGCGCCGATCGCAGCGCGCGCCCCTCGTCCGCCCGCGCCCCTCCGGCCCGCTGCCCCCAACACCCGGGCCGGCGCGCTGGGAGGGAGCCTGGGAGCGGCGGCGGCGGCGGCGGCGACTCGGGCTCGGCTCGGCTCGGGCTCCAGCGCGCCCAGTGTCGCCGGCGGTCGCCGAGGCTCCACCGCCAGGGGGAGAAGCCGGGGTGGGTGCTGGGGAGGCGGGCCGGGCCCTCGCCGCCCCGCCGGCCAGCCCGCGCCGCACACGCTCCTCGGCGGCGGCGGGCGGCGGCGGCGGCTACGCGGGGTCCGCTGAGCCCCCGGGCGCCGCGTGCCCGGCCCGAGAGCTGTGGCTGGATGCGCGCCCGGGTTGCTGCGGGCTCCCGCGGGGGCCGCCCCGGCCGCCCCGGTGCGCCTCCAGACTGCGGGCGACGAGACCGCCTAGCAGAGAGCGACTCCCGCCGGCCCCTTCCCCCTCCCGCCCCCGCCGCCGCCCCCTCCCTCCCCCCGTTAACATCTCCTCCCTCCCCCCCTTCCTTCCCTCGGCCCCGCGCGCTCGCTAGCTCGCTCCTCGCCTCTCTCTCCCCTTTAAACGCCCACTTCGGATGGGAAAAGAAGACAACTTAAAGTCAAGTTGCAATTAACTTCCGCGGCAGCCGCAGCTCCGGCGGCGGCGGCACCAGAGGCAGAAGCCGCCGCCTCGGAAGTCCGACGCCGCCGCGCCCGCCCGGGAAGCTGCGCCTGGTCTCGGGCCGTGCTCGACAGCCACCGCCGCCCCCAACGCCCATGCCTGAGTGAGTTCTGCTCCTTTGCCTCTCTCTCTCTCTTTTTTCTTTTTGGCCCCTACTCTTAACCTTTTATCTCTGTCTTTCTTTTTTCGGAGTCGATCTAAACTTCACCGTAGCGCCCACCCACCCGCGGTGCCCGTCGTTGGGGCGACTCGGCTCCCCTCTCGTGGGCGCCCGGGGACAGGGGTCTTCCGAGCTCCTTCTCTCGCGCGCGGCCGGATCCGGAGGGGTGGCCAGGAGAGTGAGGGAGAGCACCCGGGACGGGGGACTTGAAGATGCCATTCGTTCTTTCTCGGGGTGTGGACACCCTCACACACACCTGCCAGACAGACCCTGGCTGAACAAACTCCTTCAGGTCATCGGTAGAACCCCTTTGGGAAGAGAAAAGGGGGATCGAAAAGACCGAAGGAAGCACACGGGGAAAGGGAGACCCTCTCTGTGCGCCCCGGGGCCGGGCGGAGTAGGCTGGGGAGTGGAAACGTTCCCCCGCCGGATCGCAAGTTAAGCTCAGCATCCTTCCCCGGTCCATCTGCGCCTTCCTCCGCCCCCCGCCGGCGCGGCTGGTTGGGAGCAGTGGCGGAGAGAGGGGCCTAGGAAGTTTGTGGCAACTCCTCCATCCCGGGAGCCACTCGGGCCCCGGGGTGTTCAAGTTGGAGCCGGGAGTTTGAAGGGGGCGGCAGTCCGCGTTTCGAGCCCTGGCCGGTTGTAGTGAGGTCGGTCCTGAAGGCGCTGCTGGAGGGAATGTGGGTTTGGAGTTGGGCTGGAGGCCGGAAGAGGTGCTGCCCTCTTTGCAGG
This sequence comes from Orcinus orca, assembly GCF_937001465.1. Lineage (NCBI taxonomy): Eukaryota > Metazoa > Chordata > Mammalia > Artiodactyla > Delphinidae > Orcinus > Orcinus orca. The sequence goes on from NC_064563.1 coordinate 10,202,510, forward strand.
GACAGAGACATCACAGGTGCGGCCTCGGGGTCCGCGCCGTGTCTCCCTCCTGCGGCCCCGACCCGAGCGTGGCGGCCTTCTCTGAGCGCTCCACTACCGAGGCTCCCGAGGCGGCGGAGCGTGGGTTTGGACCACCACGATGAGAAGGACAAAGCAGGCGGGTGGCAGGTCCGGGGAGTGACAGGCGCGTACCGGGGAAATCCACCGAGCTGACTCTTGGGGGCGACCCCAGAAGACGGAGAGGGGCTTAGGGCTCTTGCTGGAGATTTTGGCCCTGACCTTAATTAGAGCGTAGCAAATTTCACTTACAAGCGTCAACCACCGGATCGCCTCTCAAAAGTGCCCTGGTTGGCAGCTTGGACCTCTGCGCCTTTCCTGGGCGAACTTTCTCAGCAGCATTCCGGATTTCCAGGCAAATGCTGTTAAGACTTGGACTCCACATGGTTGTAAAGAGACAGAAAAGCTAAAGACGTCCTGTTCTCAGGAGAGAACCTTTCTGCCCCGACTGGCTGGGGGTCCATCCTGGGAGGCCAGGGGACCTGAGTTTCCCAAGAGGACAGAAGAGGGGGTAAGAATGAGTAAAATGCGACTTGCTGGGTGTCAAGATTTGTCCTAAGCAGTCCCTGAAATCTACAGTGTTTGTACTGCTGACAGAGTAACTCATCCCGCTGAAACTTTCTTGAAATTTACACCCAATCTAAAGTGGATTTTTCTGAGATGTCAGGAATTAAGATTTATTCTGTCGTCAAAAGTAGCTGGGGGGGGGGGAAGAAACTAAGACTGGAGAAAGCCAAGGTTGAGGTGTTTGCTCTAAAGACCTTTAATCTGCTGTGTGGTACTCGTGCTATGATTTAGCAGCGGTCCTTTATTTCTATTGCATATTATTTTAGTAGAACAGTAGTACATTCGTATACTGGCTGCTCCAGTCTGCTGGCAAACATTAGCATTCAGGCTTACATTTTTGACAAATGTGCAGACAGGAATAGCATGAATAGGCATCTTAAATATTAACAACCTAAGCATCTGTTGTGAAACAATTTTAATATATTTACTCTGTTTTTCTCACATTGTTAGAAAAGGTTATAATAAGCGCATAATCTCAACTTTAGTTAGCAGGAGTAACTGGCTGTATCTTTCACTACCTCTCCAAGTGTTTAACACAATCACCAGACATAAATACTTTAACTCGGTTAGGCACATTATTAAATACACTTTAGACAATGTGTATTCTATATAAAATGTAACAGTAGCAAAATATGTATCCTATTTGTGCACATTTTAAATGACTATACATTTTATAAATATACCGGGCATGTTTATTCTTCATCTCCATTTGACACTTATTACTTCATATTTTTCCTAATGGAAACAATATTTTAAATGTAGAGTTGTTCAGTCATATGTAATACATAATATGTAAACAGTAGCTATAAAATACAAAGCATTGTTAAATTTGAGTATGGCTGCATGTAACAAGATTATACAAGAGAAATAAGAATCACTGCACAATTTTGTATTCCTTTCTAAATAATGAATACAAATGATGGATGAAAAAAGAACAAATAGGGATTTCCTTCCTAAAGTACTAGTGCCCGAAAATGTGGGGGGTGTGGGTATGGGGGGACAAGGGTGGGGGGGAATGAAGGGAGGAAGCAGAAAAAAAAAAATATCAGCAGAGAAAGAAGACTTAAAGAACTTCCAAAAGTCTGAATAGTTATTTCCAGAATCAATGCATTCTTCATTTTCCCACAAGCTGAAATATGTAATAAATAATAGTTCTTTGTATGTAAAAGTATTCCAAAGGAATGCCTTTTGTTCAGTTGTTGTAATAAATTAATATATTCTTTGGTTGATAATCTACAAAAGGAGTTCTTTTGTCTCTCAGCATCTTAAACAAGAACGACAACAAAATGAATAATGGTTTATTTCTGCAAAGAAGTCTGTTGCCAAGCTATATGAACCTGCGATTGAATAAGATGATGTGCTAAATGATGGTTAGGCAAGTCTGCATTAAATTAGCAAAGACTGAAATATCTGGGAGAGATTTTCAATGATTTTTTTCATGTGACAGGTTGCGGATTGTAAATTAGGCCTAAAAGGTCAGGTGACAGGCACCTGTTCCTCATTATTGTTAAAACCTTTTGGTTACAAACACTGTTAAGCTAAATACAACATGGATATACAGCAGGGACTCTATAAAGCACTCTGGTGGTTTTTCATCTGCTCTGTAAATTTCCAAAAGGGCCATACACAGATATGCCCTTTACACAAACACATCTTTTCTTCTAAGACGTGTTGTCTCGGATGACTCTTGTGTCATATTCGTACCTGGGACTGATAAAGTGTATAAAATAAATGCATATGACGGAATCGATCTTCAGACTCTGTCTGGACCTGTTGTAGTCAGATGCAAAAATATTGGGTTTTTTGCATTTGACTTTTACAGTCCACTGATTAATGATCAGAATTTGTTCAGGTTTTAAATAGAAACCTCCCCAAATTACCTTTTATACTTTTTAGATAAGGTAAGTTCTCATCTTAAATGATGCCAGGAGATATTTTGCTTTGTGCTTATGTATAAGGAGAACCTGAGTTGCTCTATACTGTCAGAGCTTTGTGGTATGTAGAAAATGGGAAGAAAAGCACATTTTACATGAATGCTGTTAGGAAGGGTATCATCATTTGCTCTTCATACTTGCCACTTCTCTCAGGGGAGTTCAGTAATCTTTTGATTAGAATTAAAGAATGTGATCGGATTTTTATGAATGGTTTACCTTTAGATATTTCAGAGAGCAGAAGCAGCATACATATTGAACAGGCCTGAGTAGCACAAGGTTGCAAAATATGAAAGGTGCCAGTTGCTTTTAATTAGCAAAGGAGGAGGATTTTGAGTAAATTCGGTAACTGAGATGATTGAATTCTCCATTTAAATATGTTCTTTGTCTCTTTTGGTTTGGTATAGTTTCTGCTTATTATACTAAGTAGTCATTTTTAGCATTTGTGATCAGATTACAGAACAGTCATCCTTCTTGCGTTTCCAGTTGGTTTTCAAACTCCCAAACTCTGGGATGCTTTTAACAAATTGGTTTACATTTTGACAGAACAGAGTTAAGTTAATTAATAGATCAGGCACGAAAATCCTCCACGGTAGGGTGTATTTTCTGGTAAAATGAAAGTTGTGTTTCAGCACGATGAGCATCAGGCTTCAGTAATCTGTTCCTCGTGTGGAATGAACACTTCCTACTTCAAGCTAGCAGGCACCTACTGTTTATTTACGCTGCATTAAACTGACAGCTCAGCAATCAGAGGAAAAATATTACTTACCTTCCTGAAGTAAATACCAGCTTATAGGTTAGTGCACGTATTTATATTCCTGTCACCACTAAATAACGGCTCTGTCTCCACTTTAACATCTACCTGTACAATAATCCAGGGCTTTAGACTCTTCCTGGTTGGGGGTAGGGGTCGAGAGGAGTTTTCTTATCATTTCCCAGTGGCTAAAGTTTTAAAAAGAGTCATTTTATCTTCTCATGTTTTGTCCTGCGAGAATCAGTTGAAAGAAATATTATACATTTTTCCTTTGCATACTTCAACTATAATATCCAAATCCCCAAAGACTCCACATGCCACTTAAAATAGTCATCTTAGAGCAACCTCAAGACAAATATGTTCAGACACATTCAAGTGTACGTTTGCTAAATTAAACTCTCTACAGAATTCCAAAGAGATAACTTCAACTATTTGATTTCTTAAATAATAACTTTGATAAAGTGTCTTCTATTCCAAGCCATAGATGGAATGCTTTGGGTTTTAATGGAGGTCTGCAAATATGAGTATAAAGTGGGACACATTGATTGATTGATTAATACTGTTAACTTTCCTCTGAAAATATTCTTGCCTCCTTTGTCTTTCTGTTTAATCTGCCAACCGTGAATTTCAAATTTTTGACAATACTAAATGCATTTGTTGTTTTTCTTCTTAAGTTGAAAGCCCATTCTCTTTGGAGACCCCTAGAAACTTCAAAATACTGTTAACGTTGAATTCCAAAACTTATTATTAACTTGAGAAAGTGCTCGTTTTCGAGTATGCTCTGTAAGTAGCTCTTACGCTCATCCTGTACACACGGTTGTTAATCTCTAATCACATGTTCCATTGACATCAGAGCAGAATGTGGTCTTAATACAGCATGTAAATCAAATCTGTTACACAAGGTTCTTCTCTTTCTCTCCCAAAGAAAAAGTGTCTACTGTGGTAATTTATATATCATTCCTAAGTGTTATTCTCAATGGTAAGTCTATTTCAACTTGATGTCTTCATAGAGTGTGATCAACACATTAACACACATTATTTAGTACTTTTGAACTTATGCCAACGGTACCTTTTGCTGTTTACTTTTTTTTAAGTCTTTTTTAAGATCAGATATTTCATTTCAGAGTAAATAGATACAGATTGTGTGTATATATATTCAGGGTGAGATTTAGTAGCGTAGCATTTCTCCAGCATATTGGCCTATTTTTATTCTTTCAAGTTATTCTGTATCACTTCCACAGTTGTTGCTGTCTGAAGGTTCGTAAATAGAAATTCTCATCACCTCTTTCAATGGACTCTCAAGGATGTAATTTAGCTTATGTGGTGATCCAGTTTAGTTGTGAGAGATGAAAATTAGTTAACCGGTACCCCAGCATTTATGTCCCTAGATTCAGCTGCAATTTATTCAGTCCAGTTATTTGATGTTTGGTAGTGAAGTGTCTTGTAATCAAACATTAAGAGTTGGTTCAGTTTCCAGTGGAGAAACGATCTTGCTGGATACAACGTTTAACTGTGCAATATTTTATTACACTCATCACTCCTTGGAGAGCCTGCGTATTGTGGCACGAGTTGTGGCTGCACCTTAGGGGTGCAGGTCCCCCACATGAAGCGGAGATGCTTGCAGAAGAAGCAGATGTCAGGCTGCACTTGGTCCTGCCTTTGCTCGGATGTCTGTGGACCTGCATTTCCCTCCACCCCTTCCTTGGCACCCCTTCCCCCCAGGTGTGCAGGAAATGGAGGGCGTTGTACCCGGTGAAGTGGGTGGACTCTACCCGGAGCTATGACCTGATTTGTGACGTACCCTCAGAACTGCAGTAATGGTCCAGCTGCTTCACAGGCAACTGGTAACCACCTCATTTGGGGATGCTTCTGCCTTGCTAGCAGTGCCAGAGAGAACTTCGTCATTGTCACCTCGTCAAAGACTACTTCTTGAGAGCTCTCTCGTAGGGCTAGATTCGGAGAGCAGCCTCTGATATTTGGAGGGTAAGTGGCAGAAAAGTTCCATATGGGGAATCAGGGCTATAGCCACAGGGAGAGACCAGCATTTAGTGTCCAGGGGAGGTTTCTGTGTTGGGATGTTGCTTTTTCTCAGCGAGAGATGATTTGGGACCAGATACCAGCAGAAATTCTGCAGTGTGAATTCTACTCTGGGTGGTGAAATGTGGTAGAAAGCTCCCAGGAGAAATTACTAGATCTTCTTTCCCTGAGATATTTAAAGAAAAGGTAGTCAGTAATCTGTGAGAGGGGGAACTCTTTAGATGCAGTTTTCCAGGAAGCTGGGCATATAGTGGAGTTGATTGCTAGAGGTTCTTTTCTAGTCTTACTCCGTGGTTTCTGATATGCTGTTAAGAGCATGCAAAAGACAATTTGGCCTTTTAATGTTTATAATGTTAAGGACTTTAAGGTAAAAGAGGTTTTCTGTTGTAAATATTTTATTGTAATAAATACTATAAATAAAATAGAACCTAGTATATGCAGATATCTTTTAAACTTGAGATAGTCTTGAATATAGTGTGTCCATAATTAGCTGTTTGATGTTGAATGCAATTGAGTTTTCCTGTTCCAGTGAACCAGACAATGGAAATCACTGGGGATTAACAACAGGGCTATGTGATCATTCTTGATATAGCAGACCTTTTTTTCCTGTTCACTGATAAAAATATTTTATCAGTAAAGAAAGCACTCAGTTCAAATGCTTACAGTTTTAAATTCTAAAAGAATATCTAGAATTAATAAAATAATCCAAGTGTTTCTCACTATATTTTCACCAACTGAAATAAATGATACCTAGATGTTCTAATAGTAGACAGATTTCTCCAGGCTCTGAGAGGTTGGCACAATATTTTAATAACTGTGCTTTAAAATTTTTTTCTTAGAGGTGGGCTCTCTTTGGGGTAGTTTAAGAGGACTCAAAAACAATTTAGAACATTATCTTAAAAGTTTAAAAATGACAGTCTTACTTTGTAAGGAGTCATTGTATTTTAATAATACTGTACACATATTAGTGTTATTGGAGCAGTAGACAGTTAATTACAGCCTTTTCTGAGACATGTTAACTGTATATTAACAGTCATGTTAAAAAAGAATGATGTATACCCTTACATACAAGCTGCTGCTTGCTAGACTCTTTTCAAAATAGTCTTTTAGAATGTATGGAGTCAGATTTGGGGTCCAGAATTATCAGAATGTTTTCTACTAAAGCAACTTTATTTTAAAACTTTTCACCGGGATGTAAGCTTTTCAATTTTCTTCTTTTTTTTTCTCTTCCTTTCTTTCTTTGTAATTAGCATTGGCTTGATCACTTTTGCCAGTGGCTTTAGAAATCAGAGTCCCTCAGTAGTTTCAGCCTTCCCACATTGTATTTTGAGATGCCTACATTTTTGTTTTGTGATGACTTTGGCCAACATAAGCCATTAAAAGCTTATTGAGTTGATTTAGCACCTCTTAGTACTACTCTTTGTGGAATCGTTTTAGTCACTGTTTCTTGAGCCAAGCTATGTTTTCTTACAATTCTCTGTAACCTGATATTTAAGATACGTTTGAGCAATTGATCATAGCAGTAGTTCTAAGAATATTTTATTTTCCAAATCTAAAGCCTAGGTTTTTGCTTTGGCTTCTCGTATGGCAGAACAACGCGTGACTGAAACTAGTGAGGTTTAAAGCTGGACTGAGCCTGCCTTAGACAGTTCTATCAAATTGGTTAACTATTTGAACTCCCTTGGTGAATCTGGATATGTTGACCTTGTAATACAGCACTTAAAAATGCACTAGGATTCCCACTTTACAAATTTTTAGGTGCTGCCCTTATTTATTTCTACAAGGTATTCAACTACAAGAAAAAAATTCAACGTAAGGTACATGTCTGTGTTATAGAAAACAGTAGAAGCTTCGCAGTTAGCGTTCTGTCTTGCGTGGAGAGCACTCGTTAAAGATTTGCTAAATTAATAATAAAATAGTGAATTTAGCTTGTGCTGATATGGTTTAATGGGAAGAGACTTTCCTCTCTAATTTTCTGTTTTTACTCGGGTTATCTGCACACTTAATCTACACATGCCCGTGTTCTGGATAATTGAGTGTTTTTTTCTTTCTGTGCTCTGTCATTTTGGACAGTAGCACTGGGGTTTGTTTTATCCTCACTGACCTTGTGGATGAGGCAAAGTCTGTCTGATTAGGTTCATGGTCCTTTGGTGTTCAGTTGTGGTAACAACCTATTCTGGTATAAGCACAGAGCACTCCCTGGAGGTCCTTGCAGTTAGGCTACCATGTAATGGTTTTTCTGATATTCTGGGGCCAAAAATCCCATGTGGCCCAAGTCTGATTGACCTCTATCTGTTCTTTTCTACAATAATGATTTTTTTCAGGACCCCACTGGATAAATATCAGCCATGATTAATTGCATAAATAGATATTTTTTTAATTGTAGCTGTAGCCATTATTTTAAAATGTTTTGAGAGTTAGGGTATTTATATTAATGAAGATTTCACTCCATTCCTTAAGGGTTGTGTTAGGTGCATCTAAAACAGTCTGAAAAGTTCTGGCCATTCTATGAAAGTTATCTTTAAAAAAGACACTTCCTCTTTAAATTGATTTTCATGTGTGTGGCGCTTTACAAGACAGTGTTAGTTACACAAAGAAAAGTATTCCTGAAGCAGTACACTGCTGTGTGACCTATTCCATTATCATGCACATTCTGTCTCTTTAAAAACAGTCTCCTCTATTTGCCCTATTAATTGTTGATATGTTGCCATCCACGAGACAAAAATTAGAGCTGTAATTAAATAATCATGTGATGCTCCTTTAGTGCCAGTGAGAGCAAACTCATTTTTCCAGGCCCTGATGGTCACTGATTATTGTATTACTACCAGCTTGTTTTATTTTTTTTTAATGGTTCTCTATCTGTAGATTACCTAACTACTGTCCTTCTTTGCAAAATTAAAGAACATAGAGAACATTCAGCCAGTTAATTGGCTGGACGTCCTCAGGGATGTAAGGTAGACATACCTTTTTCTGCTTTTGGTCACCTGGTAGGTTCTTTGGGGAGGCTACATCAGTGGTGTGGTTGCCTGCCATTTCATTTACACTGGTGTTTTGGCTGGGATGGAGGCATATGGGGAATGCCAGGAGAATTACAAAAGGAGCCGGGTATTAAAATTCAGAAATGATTAAAATTGAAATAAAAGGATGCTGCTGCTTTGCCAGTACTCTGGCAGTCATAATGACACATAGAGATTAGTTTCCACCTTCATCTTTTCCTTCTTTTTCATTTCCTCTTGTTTATTGTTGACACATTTTCCTTATGTCTGTCTCCCGTCCCTGTATCGTTTTGCACTATTGTGCATTCCTAGTTGTCCCTCTTTCCTTAAGCATGGCGAAGCCTACTTAACCTTATTATAACAATAACAGAATAGGTTATTAATATTTAATATGCACATGATTAAAATTTCTCTCCCTTAAACATAGGTCAGCTGTATTATTATTAACTGGCATGTAATTTTTCATTTAAAATATTCTTATTCTGCCCTTGCTGTTTCTGAAATGTAGTCTACTTTCCTGGTGATTTAATACATAATGTTTAGAAAACTGTGGTCCGGCTAGTGAGAAAAGAACTTACCAGTCATGGATAATCAATTATGCATGAATTCAGATGTAACAGATGGAATCTGGTGAGTTAAAGTTTCCCTTTGCCTTAGTGGTTTTTTTTTTTTAATTTGTTTGTTTGACACCTGTCTCCTATATAGATAAACATCTAATGTAGCATGTGAGAAATTTCCTTATATATCTGTATATTCTCTTTAAAGTGAACTTGATTTTTAAAATTGAATTTAAGGGCAGAGAATTTCTTTTTTTTTTTTTTGTGGCCTTAAAGATGATCAGATTCTTTTCCAACACTTTGTAGGTACAGAACCGGGTTCTGCTTGGCTTATGAAGGGTAACTCTTCTACTTGGTAGAGGAAGAAGCAAGACCTGAATCTAGGGTTCCTACCTTTTCTCCACTTCTTTTCCCACTGTGTCATTTATCCTTTTTTGTAGGAGTTGCCTAATGATAGAACACTAGTACACTAACTCTGGGTTTTAAAGAATTTCTGATGAAAATTGTGGTTGTCTAGTTTTAAGTTGTGTGACATTCTCTTGTATGACATGCAGATAGTATCTGTGAACATGTATATCATGTTATGCTATATGTATATCATACGTACATGTATTCATACTAGGTTGTTGGCCAAACAGTTGGATTTTTCAAATCTATTGAGAATGCCCCAAGACTTGGCTTATATCTGAAACTACAGCATATGCCAGCCACAAAGATGCCTTTACCCTAGCTTGCGGTGTTGTAAATTCTTCGTGACAAAACCCCTTTGTGCAAAGTGAACCTAAAAGTTAGTTTTGAGAGTCTTGTTACCTCCACAGAGAGATAAGTTTAATTTTCATTAAATATGATATGAACGTGTAGTATTTTTTTCAGTTGCAGAAGTAATGAAACAGTGGGTATTGTCCATCTTTAGAGCAATTACAGTCTCAAAACAGTTACAAGCTGGTCCCCATCAAAAATTTTCATAAATATGCTGTTTGTTTCTCTTCCAAGTGTATTTATATATAGATAAAAAAATACAAATGAAAATAGTCTTTACAGAATAAACAAAAATAAATGATTAAAAAATAGCCTGAAGGCTCACTAGTTCTGTTTTTAAAATTATACTGCAGCATTATTTATCAACTTTTTGCTTCATATCAGCTGGAAAGTTGCACGTGTATTTATAGTCTACGTTAGTTATCTAATGAATTAAATTCCACAATAAACACACTAATAAAGAAGGCCACACCTGCAAAATAGGTAACTGGATATGCTCTAGCTACAGTTATGCTGTGAAACTATTTTTTAGTATTTTATTTAGGCTTTTATACCCAATAAGGATGTAATTTTACTTTGGCTTTACTACGTAATCATATTCCTTAGTCATGCATCAGAAAAATACATATATATAGGAATGAACTTCAATGAGATACAATTTATATATGAATTTCCAGTACATTAAAAATAAAACTCCATCATTAATATAAAAGTCCCTAATATAAAATCAGTAAGAATAGATGATAGGAAACAGAATATCAGACAATATACTGGGAAAAAAAAAAAGATGATATTACAAATTATTGCATGCAGAAATAAATACTTCAATCGTAATTACTATCACAAAAAAGTGACTGATAAAAATAAATCTGAAAGCCTTTTGGACTTTTTATAACAAAAAATGTACTCTTTTATTAATAAATAGGATCTAGAATCTTTATATAGAGATAGTTTATAAATTATTACATTGACTACATTTATACAGTTGTTTTACCTCTGTGGCTGGACTGCATAAAAGCGTCCTGCAGATGTTCCCCTGGGACGGTCTGCTGTTTCATGAGTATAGTTAATTTTTACTCATTTGAAAAATATCCAGAAAGAATGTTTGGATATTTGAATGTTGGATATTTGGAGTGTTTGGTTTTTGTCTATCCTTCCTCTTTTGCTAAGATACAAGAATATAGAAGAACATCTGAAAAGAGAACCATTTTCTTGCCTCAGAGGACCATCAGATTACCTACTTTGGGTGAGATCTTGGTCTCTCATTATCAATCTATGTTACTTATCCTTGGGTCAGGTAATCATCATATGAATTAATTATCCAGCATAGACTGGACTGTGCTGTCGGCGGGTAAGGACAAAGCAGTGGCGGGTTGGCATCAAGGAGGCAGTTGTCAGTGTGTTGTAGCTTATTGTTTTTCTGTGTGGCATGATAATATATGTCTGCCAATCTTAGGAATAGATGAAAGATTGTTTTGCTTAGTTTTGTTGTTTTCACATTTTTTTAATTGAGGTAAAAGATATATACCATAACATATGCCACTTGGGCAGTTTGTAAGTGGACAATTCAGTGGCCTTAATTACATTCACACTGTTGTGCACCCAGTGCACAGTCTCTTCCAAATCTTTGCCATCATCCCAAAGAGAATGTGCTTTAGTTTTGAATTACACTTCTCCTTCGCCTCAACAAATTTCAAGCATTATAGGGGTATTTAATCACTGTCCAGGTGTGTTGCACTTGTTTCTGGTGGTGGCTTTTCTTCCCAATGAACAACCCCTGTCCACTGCTTTGTGGCGATGGGCACAGCGGTACAAAATCAGATGTTGCCCGTGGCTGGTACTCTCACCCAAAACAATCTGAACCCAGATTCAGGTCTATTTTAACCTCAAACTCTTTTTCCCTTTAAGTAAGCCGAGAAAGATTAAAATAGCATTCACATCACTAAGATTTGGTTGATATGTCTTGGCTAAATGTTGATTGGGAACAGTTCCTGTTTGACTTCATTGGAATTCAAATCCCCTGAGCTTCCTGAGAGTACCACACAGCAGCTAGGTGCCCTGCCACTAGCTCTTGGGCACGGACAACGTGAACACTTCACTTCTGCTTAAGTGCAATGACTAAGTCTAGAAATGAGTTAACAGTTTTCAACTGTTGCAAAGGGAGTCCCACTCCAGGTTGAAATTTTCTGGGAGAAAAAGCCTGCTGGACTATGTTGAAGAAAAAAAGAAAAAAGAATTAGAGAAAACTGGGATGGTTCTGGCTGCAGTAAATAATAGACTGATTTTGGAACTTTACTTCCACGTGTAATTTTGTGTTTAGTCGCTTATGTCTGTGATGATAAATCATATACTTGCATAGAATTTCTGGCACCCCCGTTAAGCCTCACGCAAGTGCGCAAATGCTAATTTTTCATGGTTCCTCAAACAGCAGACTTTTATTCACCAAATCAATGATCTAATAGCTTGCCCCCTACCTTTTTTTTTTTGTTTGAAGCAAGTAGCTTGCCTGCACATATATTTCTTAAATTTGGGGGTGAGTGCTGGTTCCTAGAAAAGCCTTAACTTTTCCAAGTAACCCCAGGATCTTCATCTCACTTGAGGATGTCCTAGCAGGTATATTGGATTTCCTGTCTTCAAAACATTACCTAATCCAATAGATGCCAAACTTGGCTGTACACTGGAATCGCCTTGGTAACTCGCAACCACTGCATACCTGGCTCCTACCCGTGGCAGTGGGGTGCAGCCTGGACATCTGGGTTGTTGAAGTAGCTCGCAGGTGATAACATGCAGCAGATTTGAGGAGCCACCGGACTAACTTCTGATCTTGCACCTGGCTTTACCACCCAAGATTGCAAGAATCTTTCTAAGATTCTCACCAGCATTCACTTGTAAGAGCAGTTCCTGGATTCCTTTCCCTGAGAGGGCAGGCACCGTGAGACACTCCTGGAATACAGACAGGAGTCCACCCTCAAGATGTTGACAGACTTACACTTGGGAGGGGCAGACATGTAAATCTGAAATGCCACACTGGAGGACAGGGGCTGGGATGGGGCATCGAGAAGGAAGTAGCTAATAGCTGGAGGAGGCTTTGGACAGAAGAGGTGCAATCCAGCTGCATGTTAAAGGATGTGGCAGAGGGAGAAGCGGGAGGGCGGGCACTCAGAAGCAATGGGGAGAAGACAAGGCAACCTGAAACTCTTAAGTAATTTGGTAATTTGGCGATAGCTACATAACTATGGGAAGGTCTCAAGAGCATTGCTTTTGGAACCTGGCCCCCTCCCTACTCAATTTTGGAGCTAGTTCTAGATAGAGATGCCAGTTTTCATGGAATGATTACCACTGTACCTTGTCAAGGTTATGCTCCACACTGACATCTGTGGAAGGAAAGGTAGCTTTTTAAAAAAATTTGTCCAATCAATTCTTGCTTTAAAAAAGGTAATATTTCTGGGTGAAAGGACCCGATAGCCCATCAGGTTCTAGAATCCAACTATAATGGCTGCTCACTTCCCTTAGCCCACTCTCTCCAAACTAACTTAAACATTGGCCTTTCTTTGCTTAGCTTTAATGCTGACCTTTGTCTATTAAAACCATAATCCAAATGACGAGTGGGTGTTTACATCCACCTTAAAGTAATTAGGAAAACAACTTTTGATCACTCTCAGTCTGACTATAACTGAAACCCCATGTATTAGGGAAAAAACAAAAACAAAAAACCTTAGGCCCCCTATTTAGAGTTCTTTATTATTTCTCCTTTATCTCTCCGGAAATATATTCAAGCCTTTTGCTATGATTTTCTGCAGTACACCATTATTTGTTTGGTGTTTGGATGCCCACCCGGTTTGCGTAGGTATCTACATTAAAGCTTCCAAAAAAGCCATTTCTAATGGCAACTATGCTTATTTAACGTGGGGGTGGGAGAGAGGATGGCAAGTGATTCTGTGGTTTTTAGCTTCAGCTATGAGCTATTTAAATGTTCATGGAAAGCAGCATTTGGGGTAACTGCATATTATTCCAAATGTACTCTAGGACCCTTTCACATACATACAGGTCTAGAAAGTTGTCTTAAATCTGTGTGCAGCGGTACCCTATTCTTATTCCATGCAACCTTACAGATCTATGGGCTCATTCTAAAGTGGAAAATGGGGCTTCCCTGGTGGCCCAGTGGTAGAGAGTCCGCCTGCCGATGCAGGGGACACGGGTTTGTGCCCCGGTCCGGCAAGATCCCACATGCTGCGGAGCAGCTGGGCCCGTGAGCCATGGCCGCTGAGCCTGTGCGTCCGGAGCCTGTGCTACACAACGGGAGAGGCCACAACAGTGAGAGGCCCGCGTACCGCAAAACAAAAACAAGCATTAAATAAATAAAATAAAATGGAAAATGACTTCAATTTGGACATGATTAGAATGTCTGAAAGCCATTCAGCACCTCTAAGACTCCTCCTGGCTAGGTCCTGGATTTACTTAGTCATCTTTGATAGAAGTTCTCCAGATAAATGCTGTCCGATAGAACTTTGTGCGATGGTGGAAGTGTTCTATAATCTACACTGTCCCATAGGATAGCCACTAGTCACATGGGGCTATTGGACACTTGATATGTGACTGAGGAACTAAATTGTAAATGTTACGTAATTTCAGTTAATTCACATTTCAATGATATAGCCACTTTTCCCTCTGCTAACTCCATCTCACTTCCGCAATCTCTAAAAGGAATTGTCCTTGCAATTAGCTGTGGAATTTGGTTGCAAGTGACACTGTGAGCGTTTGGCTCTCATTTATTTATTCAGAATGTAAATATTGCAAGGACGCTGTACAAATCCCTGGTGATAGGGCAGTGAGCAAGACGCAGCCACTGCTCTCATAGGGTTTACAGTCTAGTGTGGGAGATATTTATTAAGCCAGTAATTATCCACATTGTTCATTGATGATAACTGTGACAAAGGAGAATTGCCAGAGGCTATGAGAGTGTAAAATGGGGACCAGACCTTCTTGTAAAATTAGTCAGAAAGTTTAATCCAGGGTTCTGTTTATTCACTAAACGCGTGAGCCGGCTTCCCTTCCCCAAGTTCAAGGCTAGGTCAGGCTGACTGCAGGACCCAGAGCTCTCAGAGTAGGGCAGCTACCATGTGCCATGCCATGACCTCCAGAGATGCGGGGTCTATCTGATTCAGCTGCATACACACACACACACACACACACACACACACACACACACACACACACACTGCAAACTTCTGAACTTGATCAAATAGATCCTCTCCCCAAGCTATGCAGTTGTGATGATGTCAGTCACAGATAAGATGTGAGAAGAAGGGTGCAGATGTTTACAGGATATTGCATTTCCTCTCCTATATATGTTTTGACAAAGTTGTTTGGGCTCCAGCCCCAGTTCTTTTTTCCTCTCTGCTCTTACAAATTTATATTTGGTCCATTCAAGAAACGATGTGGAAATCAGTCCTGACATCCCAGACAGACAAAATGAGACACATGACAGCAGAACATATGGCCCAAAGAGACATCCTTATATGGCCAACACAGACCGTATTCCCAGAAATTCATATATGGAAAACACCACCTGCAGCTAAAGCCAAAAAACAAAGAGTTGACACGACAAAAAGAGCAATATGCCACGTAAAATGTGCTGTTTTAAGAGTGTGGAGAGATAGCCAACAGTATTTGAATTAAAAAATTTGAAAAAAAAAAAAACCCACCATGTCCTTAGAAAGTGCTAATGGTGGTAAGCACTGCTTTGCTAACACAGTCACTGGCGGAGCTGTCATATCTTAAAAACGTTCAAATTCTAAATACTTTCTCTGTTTATTACAAATGTATGTGCTATTCAGAACTCCGAATGTGTTTTAATGCTTTCGGATATCTGCCTGTATATTTATCTTAATATGTTGCCATCTGAAACATGCTGTAGTCCTTTTATTATTCAACTTAAAAAAAAATCTTGTCATCTGTTAAAATATTTTATCTCTGCTACCTTTGTGTAGCCAGTCTGAGTGCCTTTTTCTGTGATAAAAAACTGATGCACTGTTTTAACTGTACACCCACATGTTAAATAGTTCATGTATTTGACTTGCAATATTTCATGTTCCTGAGGTTTTCTATTTTCATAGCTAGATTTATTAAGTTTAACTTTATTCAATACTCTCTTGCATCTTTGTTGCCAAATTTAAGATGCCTGTGTAGAATAAAATTGATGCCCCCCTATTATGATAGTTTATTTTCACATATGCCTGGAAAGGTGGTATTTTCCTAATTACCTTTCTTTCCTTCTTCTTTATTTTAGAATGAGTATTCTAAAGGAGTAGATAATATATAGGAAGTTCATCAGTGTACTGTATCACTTGGAGGACATAAACCTCGGTGCCATTTTACTTGTGTCATTTCTTATATAGTTCCTAAATAAAGAAATTATTGCTTGGGGGAAATTAGTTATGTATATGTGATTAACAGATTTGTAATTGTACTATATTGTTTTTTTAAAAATAGTAAAGTCATTATTAGATGTCTTTATCCTCATTTATTCTGTTTATCATTTTCCAAGGCCACGTCCGTCCTTACTACACATTTTTATGTTTTGTGTTTGAGAATTAGCTTATAATTCCTGGATAGAAGGTGCTATTCAAATTTAAAGATTAATATTTGAATCCCCACATCATTAGGAGGCTAAGGCAATCAGGAAACTTTTTGTCTTGTTTATTTGTGTAAATAATGGGATAACCATCATTTACAATATTTTATGCCAATGTGTCTTAATATTGATATTTTCAGTCACCCTTTTTTAGTCTCCTTTTCTCTTTGCTCAAATTTTGTTTTGCCCAACAGCTGTCTTCCTTTTCTTTCTTTCTTTTTTTAAACGTTCAACTTGAGTTGCATTTGCATGGATAAATGATTTTTTGCAGTCCACTATACTTTTTCTCTATTTTTAAATTTTGCTATTGTTTGTAAATTTGTACACTTGTGATGCTAGAATGCACTGTCCGTACTGAAAGAAAATCAGGCAGGTTTCAGGGAAACATGTCAGGCATCACCAGTTTGAAGCAACTATTAAAATATACATCTTGGAAATTCCTAATTTGACCTACCATATTGCAAAAATCATTGTCATTCTAAGGATAATTGAGTGTTATCCATGTTTTTCTTTTTGAATATCAAACATTAAAAAAAAATAAGTTTACATCCATCCATCCACAATACCAACTCTGACAGCAGTGCTGTTTTGCCATGTTTATATATTTCCTTACTGACTGTATTTCTTATACTTTAATTAAAATACCCGCCTCCATACTTCCCCACATTTCAACTTTTGAAAATATGTTATCATTTGAGCTTTTTAGTAACGATTGCCTTATGTTTATTTTCTTGTTTAGGATGCTGGGTTTTGTGTTTTATTATCACATTCTTTTGCCCTAGGCTTGGGTTTCTATGCGCCAAGATTTCACTGTTGCCTTCCTCAATTTTCACTAACCTTTCTGGTTTTGTGGGTGAAACGTAGGTGCCATTAGAGTGATATATTTTCATTGTGTTTCTCCTTAACTTATCCTCCCTGGGAGGCCATTATTTCCTATACTTTATCTTCTGCTTTACCTTCTGCTTTTCTTAGATTTCTCATGTACACACTAAGAGTGTATTGGTAGTTTTAAAGAGCTTCATTTGCATCTTTTCCTCTTATCTCGGTACTTGTGCTAACTTGTTGCTTTTTTTATGTGTAACAAAATGTTTCTCTTATTTTTCTCTTTTCCCTCCTATTCTGAAAAATGATTCTTATAACATTTTTGTTTTTGTTTAATGATTAACTGCCTTCAGGGTTCTAAGATGTTAGTACTAAAACCTCTCTATTTTGGGCATGACTGTAATGTTCTTCATTTTTTTAGGAACTAGATTTAATAGATTATCTAAATAAGAGGATCATACTTATGTGCTAATGACCATTTATCTACCTGGGTAATTCACCGTAGATTACAGAAGTATTTATTGCTACAACAGAGGTTCCTACCCACCCCAACTTTCTTGTCTTTCACCCGAGGTAAATTAAGAATGGTGGCATGTTTTCTTTTGTAATAACTAACTGGTCAGGTCTCGTTCAAGTGACCCAAATTTTGTTTCACTCGGCCACCGTGGGCCACGTACTTCTTCCTCCGACGTGTTCCCTGGCTCAGAAGGGACGGAGTTTTGAATCTACCTCTGACTAGTATAGAAAGGCTCTTACTCATCTTTTTTGATCACTGTCTCTTAATAGTTTAGGGTTCCCCCGCCTTTGAGGATAAATAGTCGCCAGAGCGTTTCAGGGACCCTGGCCTTTATTTCTCTGCAAACGCCTTATGCACCCTCCGCGCTTCTCCGGAGAGCTGCACCTCCCGACGGTCCCCTTCGGCCACTTCCTTGAAGTCCCCCTGCCTCGGCGCTCGGCGCCCGTCACCTGCCCGCCCGGGCCGCTCTCCCGCGGGCCGGTGCGCCCTCCGCGCCTCGCCAGTCCCCCGGGTGCCCGCCCGCTACGCTCCCGACGTATTCCTTTCGGTGGCTTTTGTGGCGCGCGGGTGGGGTGGTTAGTTTCCCCCGGCCCTAGCCCTCTTCTCCCCATCACTTTCCTCCCCCGACACCCCCCGCCGGCCCTGTCCCTCCTCCCGCCCCGCACCCGCGCACACCTGCCCCCGCCGCCTGCGCGCCCGGCGGCCGCAGCCCGGGCAGCGCTCCCCGCCCCCCGCTCCTCCTCCCCGCGCGCCCTCCCCGCGCGCCCGGCGGCCGGCGCCGGCCCGCGCGCGGCGCCCTGTTATTCTGGGTATTGTGTGTAATAAACGTCGGGCCGCCTCACTCTAATCAAGCTCATTACAAATTCTTGCGCGCCCGGGGCCGGAAATCGTGCGCTCCCCCCTCCCCGCGCTCATTCACTAGTTACTTGTCTCGCTGCTTTTTTAACTCGCCGCCCCCGCCCCCTCCCCCAATCCCGGCCCTCCAGCCCGGGTTTTAATCCTCATCCCTTTTCCGCCTGCTCCGTGCACCCTGCCCCCCCCCCCGCGCCGCCTTCCTCCTCCTCTCCCGCGCCCGCCCCCTCCGCCGCCGCCGCCGCCGCCGCCGCCGCCGCCGCCGCCGCCGCCCGCTCGCTCGCTCGCTCGCTCGCTCCCGCTCCCCGGACGCGGCGACGGCGGCGGCGGAGCCGGCCCCGCTGGGGAAGGGTTCTGGGCGGCGGCGGCGGGCGGCCCGGAGGAGGCTGCGTGCTCGGGGCTGGGGCTGCGAGCGGGGTGACTGTGTATTAAAATGAGGAGGAGGAAGAAGAGGCAGCCACAGCGGCGGCGGCGGCGGCAGCAGCAGCAGCAGCGGCGGCGGCAGCAGCGGCGCGGAGGGCTGCAGCGCGGCCGGACGCGCGGAGCCGAGCGGGGCGCGGCGGCGGCCACCGCGCCCGGGAGGAGTCCGTTCCGAATTTGATGGGGGCAGCGCCGGCGGCGAGGGGGAGAGCGGAGCGGCCCCGTCCGGGGACCCGCGCCCGCCCGCACGCACACACACCGCCGCGCGCGCGCCGCTCCCGGGGCCACCAGGCGACCGCTGGCCTCGTCGCCACCGCATTAGCCGTGGCCGCCCTCTAGCCCGCCCGGGCGCCCAGGCGACTCCGGGGGGGCGCCTCCCACCCACCCCCAACCACTCCTCCGCTTTCGGGAAACTCCTGCTCAGTTGTGTCGGGGTTTCTGGCTTCCTTTTCCCCCAAGTCCTAGAGCCATTGTGGAGCTCGTTGTTTATTTACCTCGGACTCCGGCTGAGTGAGAGCTCGGCGACTTTTTGGGGGAAGGGGGTGGGGAGTCGGTGGCGGCGGAGGCGGCTGGGGTGCCTTCCGATCCCCCCTCCCCTCCCCCCAGCCCTCTTCCTCGGCCTCACTCTCTCGGCTCCCCAGACGCTCGCAGCCCCGCGTCCATGGGCAGGGAGGGGGTCCTCGAGGCTGTCGTCAGCGAGGGCCGAATCAAAAGTGGCATTTTAATGCCTTGCCGGGGCTTTTTCCGCGACCTCCTGCCCCCCACCCTCGCGGCCCCCCGGTAGATGCCCTGGTCGGGGGCGCGAGGCTGTGGGAAGAAAGTTGAAGGTTTGTTACTATCAGGCGCAATTGTTGGGGAGGGGGAGGGGCGGGGGGCGATCGGAGGGGAGGCGAGCCGGCCTTCCCCTCCCTGCGTTCTCCGGGGTGCCTGGAGAATAAGATTACAAGTGACAGCCAGAAGTAGACTTTCTGTCCTCACACCGAAGAAACCCAGCGAGCGGGAGGGAGGGAAGCGAGGGGAACCTTTCTTGCCTTTCTGGAGACCTTGTCCGCAGTGATTTTTTTTTTTTTTTTTAATAAGAGAATCCCCAGTCACCACCTTGTTTCCCCAGCACCGCCACAGTGTACTGCTCTTAAGGGGTTTTGCTTTGTTTTTACGATTCCCCCCCCCCACCGAACGAATCACTTGTCAGATCAATTTTATCTTCTCTCTCCTCCCACTCTCCCCTCCTCCCCCATCGAAAACCCTGTTCTCTAAGGTTAGACATTTTACAAACCATATATGTTGTTTTTCGAATTGTGATTTTTTTTTTTTAACCCCTCTCTCCCATGGCTACTCTTCCAGACGTTTATCGGCCCTTCCCCCGCTTAGGGGGGCGGGGGTAAGGGAAGAGAAAATAATACAATTTCAGGGGAAGTCGCCTTCAGGTCTGCTGCTTTTTTTTTTTTTTTTAATTAAAAAAAAAAAAAGGACGTAGAAAACATTCTTGAACTTCTCTTCAAGAACCCAGGCTGCAAAGGAAACCTCCTTTGTTTTTGTTATTTATATGCTGTCAAGTTTTGAAGTGGTGAGTTTCAGGTCGGTTTTGCTAATTTCACTCAGTAAAACTGCAGTGTTTCTGTTTCTAGATAGTACTTTGCTTCTTTGTCTCTTTAAAAGGTCACAGTGAAAGCTTGGCCTGGATCGTGCCGGCCATATGGAATGGATAAGGGCACAATCTCTTAAAATGTGATTATGAGGTTCTGTGGGCCGAGGGAGGCGATCCAGCACGGAACTCATTGAAAAGGCTCCCACGCTGCAAAAAATAGGTTCTTGAAACCGGAATTTCGGGCTTGGCTTTCTCTTTTCAAGGGAAATAATTGCTGTGTCTGAGTTCACTGTTTATTTCGTTGATTATCGTATATGGACTTCGTTTATGGACAGGGAAATGGGGTTTTGAGAAGTAGCCTGCTTTCAATGCGCCAGCCAGACGTTGCAGTAAAATGGGTTGTTTAAATGTGTAACTTAAAAGAAACTCTTCAGCCTGGCATCTGTTGAGACTGTAGTTAGTTCCCGTGCTGTCAGTCCAGCGGGCCCCGTGGAGGTTGCTCTTTGCAATTCCAAACTCAGGTTTGGTGAACTTTAGCCTTGGGCGTAGAGTTTAAATGAGTAAATTGGGCGTTTTATGTGCATGTAATTTTGTTTTATAATGTAGAGCTTTTTACAAGATGACTGAGTTTGATAGCTGCTTATAGGTGGGTATTCATTCGAAGGACAATTTTGCATGACCTATATGATGTTTTGATTGTCAATACATTAACTAAATTATCATCTAACACTTTACTGTACAGTTTATAACGCTGTTAAGCCTCATGACTACTTAATATGTTTTGTAGCATTAACTTTGATGCTTTTATCTACTCCCCCCTCTTTTTTTTTTTTTTGCTCTTAAATTTCCCCATGGGTTAAGTATTTTCTTTTCAAGTCATATGTTTTAAAATTCATCTTCCGCTCTAGGGTAAGGCAGCCAATTTCAGGAGAAGCAGCTCTGTACTGTAACCCATATGAAGCGTTATAAAGCGTGTTTTGAATAAGTTAATAATCACCACTAATTTTGGCTTTAGACTACAGTTTAATATTAGTGGAAAAGAGTAATCTTGATAAAAAGTGGTTAAAAGAGGCACATTTATTGTTAATGAACCTCATAACCAAAAACAGATGGGACCTCGATCAACGGTAGACCTTTGGTCTCAGTGTGCCACCCTGGAGTACAAGGATAAATAGCCATTATTTCTCTAACTTTATAGTTCTTCAATTGACATTCTTAAGGTTGCTTTTAAACCTACAGATTATCATTGCTCTCCCCTCCCCATCACCTCTTTCCTTGATTATAATGGACAAAGTAATCTACAGTTAAACAGAGGGGGGAAAATAAATGCTTACAGAAAGGCCATGCTAATAACACAAGCTCGCTTTCAAATCTGGATCTGAGTAGCTTCTTCGGTATAGTGTGTGTGTGTGTGTGTGTGTGTGTGTGTGTGTGTGTATATATGTATATGTATTTTTTTTTTAAGGGAAAGATATGTCGAATTACCAGACAGCTGGAGAAAAGTGATAATTCTCATATTGTCTCTGGTTTTTCTATATATGCTCCCCTCTCCCTTAGTGTCGGTGAACTCAGTGCTTCAAGTACCATGAAAGTTCATAAAAGAATTCTACTCATCTGTTCGTATTAATGCTAGTTAAAACTGTATTTTAGAAGGGAGTTTGATAATGTACTACTTAATTATAAACAGTATGAAAATTGATGTCCAATGTATAATACAACTGAAAATAATTATGTTAATTTTTTCTGAAGTTAATTGAGATGTTGACTTCTTTGCATGCTGAGATTATTTTTGAACACTGGCAATTGTGTTTTACTGAAATTATCAAGATTTTTTTCAAAGCGAGTTTAGCGCTTCAATCTAATGTGTGTATTATGAAATATTTTCAAAATTTTTGCTATTTAAATTGTTAACAGCATTCTATTACTAAAGGACCCCGAAATATTAACCCTAAGACATGTGAGTTGTAACACTTCAGTACCGGGGCTATTTGAAGAAATCCTCTACTTCTATCCATTTGCTTAGGGGTGGAATGATTCAGTCACATGTTTGAGACAAGACTTGACTAAATCTTTAAAACAGGTCATGTAACTCTTGATACTTTGACAGTAGAAAAGTTTTTCTACAAATTAACTGTAAAGCCAATAGAGAGTTTCAAAAGCAGAAGTTTGCTACCTTTTGAGGTGGTGTATACGTATGTAGATATATTTTCTTAATGAGAATTAAACTGCATATAAAAATATAAGCAAAGACATCAGATCTAACTAATATTTTGGACTGTGATAATCTTTCCATCTTTGATTAAAGTGTTGTTATTGTGTTCTGTATTAAGTTTCTAATTTTTAAAAATTGGGACTACATAAATACAATTTATTTTCTCTTTAGCTATACT
Organism: Orcinus orca; assembly: GCF_937001465.1. Taxonomy (NCBI): domain Eukaryota; kingdom Metazoa; phylum Chordata; class Mammalia; order Artiodactyla; family Delphinidae; genus Orcinus; species Orcinus orca. The sequence goes on from NC_064563.1 coordinate 10,225,391, forward strand.
TGTAAATTCTTGTTCTAAAAGTAAGCCCATTCCCCCCGCACCCACCTCCCCAGTTAGTTTTGCTGGTAGGTGACAAATTATCTTTTCGTTCATGTGTGTTGGTACAATTTCCGCAAATTATTCTGTTACCTTGAATGGAAATATAATGCTGTGATCTAGAAATAGAGTAATGTCTGCATTATATTATATGTCCAGTTAAGCAATTTTACAAATAAGAGAGAAGCATCCAGGATAAAACATATACATGGTGTTACATATACAGAGAGAGAGAGAGATGTGGAGACCCCCACCCAATTATAACATGTCTTCTTTTTAAATTCTGGCAGGTGATCTTTAGAGTAACTGAGTATGGATCATTTGAACGAAGCAACTCAGGGGAAAGAACATTCAGAAATGTCTAACAATGTGAGCGATCCGAAGGGTCCACCAGCCAAGATTGCCCGCCTGGAGCAGAACGGGAGCCCACTAGGAAGAGGAAGGCTTGGGAGCACAGGTGCAAAAATGCAGGGAGTACCTTTAAAACACTCGGGCCATCTGATGAAAAGCAACCTTAGGAAAGGTAAATACTTTCGATACAAATCCTGGAAGGCTGCAAGCCCTGTGTTCACCCAAGGCCACTTGGTGTCCGTGTGGAGAGGCAGAAGGCTTCTTTGTTACGTTCTTTTCCTTGATTCTCTTTCTGATCTGAAGTTAGTTACATTTCTGGCTGTAGGTTCAGCCATGTTTGAAAGTGTAGGCTCCGTGCCTTGAGCAGAGCATCTTACTCCCCTATAGACTGGAGTCTTTGGATGTTGTGGACAATAAGAACTGAATTAAATGTCATTGTCTCAGTTACACGAGGCTTCCATCGAGAAGATGTTATTGTAGTAGAGCGTACAGAGGTGGCTATTGCTGAAACTAACCCTGAGTAAGAAGAAGACATGTGGGACTTCCCTAGTGGTCCAGTGGCTAAGACTCACGCTCCCAGTGCAGGGGGCCCAGGTTCGATCCCTGGTCAGGGAGCTAGATCCCACATGCTGCAACCAACACCCGACACAGCTAAATAAATAAATAAATACTAAAAAAAAAAAAAAGAATAAGACATTTCCATTGTTTGAGAACCAACCTAGCTTTTTCATAGGATTACTGGTTGTAAGGCAGTTTCACAGATAATGGAAGTCTTCTGCAATATGATATAAAAGTTTTGTGATGTTGGGCTTTTTTGGTGGTTTGTTTTCTTCAGAGCAAACTCATCATTTAGTAGCGAAAAACCTGAAGATTCTAGTGTCTCCCTTTTGCTGTAATTGGGTATTTTTGATAAAAGAAGGGCAGATCTAGGCAAGTTTATAAGGAGAGGGTATGTAACTGTGTGATTCCTTTCTACCAATTTTATATTCCATTGATGCAGTTGAATAACTTTGCATTCAGCACTGTTGTTTCTATAAATCATTGCCTATCCTGGGCATAATGTGTGGGCCTTAGAAGGTCTTTATTTGTCTCCGAATAACTGTGTATAGGATTCAGATTTTCCTTACATTTGCTAAAGCAGAGGATAAAAATGCCATCTTGTAGCAACCAAGAATATTAAGTAGATAAAGTTAGCAAGCAGAGGAATTTCATTGTGTTTGATGCATAACATTTATCATACAATCATTTATTTTTTCCTTGGTTTGGCGAAAACAAAGAATATATTGATCCTGAAATGAACAGACACAGCAGTCTGTATTGTTAGATCTTTATCTATTAAAAATGGAAAAACAGCACTTCAGCAAATTCTTTGGCCTCTCCTCATGATTACCCTATTTATTGATTGTTTGCCAAGAATGTATGCATCTTAAGAAAGCCAGGGTAAGAGCATTAAAAATATAATTTATTACGGCTTTTTCAAACAGAGTGCATTAATATTGTACGGCGAAGCACTGGGGCTCTATAAAAAAGACTTTCTGACGCCTGCAAACATGTAAGTTCCATAAATTCCTAAATAGGAGATTTCAGCTGTCTCTGGTATTATGTGATATTTGCACAGCAAACTTTAATGCCAGGACAGTTTTAGACAAGGATTCTACAGACTTCACTGCTCCTTATGGCAGACGTGCTGTTTACACAGGCTCATAAACCTTCAGCAAAAGCTCCTAAGACTGCCTTCAGGTTTAAATCATGGGGTATTTTTAGCAGTCAGCAGTGACCAGCGCACTCCCCTTTCCATGCTGGAAGGTTATGAAGTTGGTGGAGTTGGAAGCCTCGTCCAGCGCTTACACAAATAATCAGACAGTTCAGAGAAGTCCCCTGTTCAGCTTGACTCCCAGCATCCGGAGGACAATGTGACAGTTTGCTGGAAGGTTTAGTAGCTAGATTGGGAATTAAAGGCTACTGTTGTCGCTTTATCAGTAGCCACCTTAATGATCTTACAGGGTCCCTCTAAATAAAGTCCAAAACAACTCTCATATATTTCAACAGTTTGAAAAACCTACAGTTATTTCATAGGTCTCAGGAGAAGCAAAGAGCAGAACAGGTCTGTATCATTCTATAAGAGGAGAAATCAATGTGTATGTTTTTGTTGTATTAGTAACCCAATTCTTTGAAGACCTCAGGACGGGGAGGAGAAACCAAAGTACAGTAATTTCACTTCCTGCTCAAGTGCTTTTTTTTTAAGCATTGCATTCATAGTGACATTTTAAAAATGCAGTTTAATTGTAGAAGTTTCTCTGCTTACTTCAAGCAACAAAATTCCTACAGCCTTTTGGTGGTGGTGGTAGTATTTTTTTTAACCTTCTTTTTCCAGTGCAGGGTTTCTGTTTGACAGGCGCTAGATAAAAAGTGGGGCCGGGATGAGAAAGCACACCTTAAGAAAAGGGGTTGGAGGTTTTTGTTTATTTGTTTAGAAGGTTTTGCCAAAGTACCTTCCAGCCAAGGAAGAAATCACCCGTTTGCATACTGCTGTTTTTGCTGTGGTCTCCCCCAGTCTCTTTCTGATCCCTGATGGGTTCTGTCTCTGGTATAAAACAGCCGAACGAGTGACATGAATATTGGCAAGCTCCGCAGCTTGTTTTTCATCCCTAGCCTGTTGGGTCCCTCCAAATGAGTTTGCGAGCCTTTCTAAGTAAACCTAAAGGGGTTTATTTGTCAGAGCTAGAATCTCTTGTGAACAGTTCACTGAAGCTGTGGGGTAGATGCACACGTAGAAAAATGTAGCTGCTTTTACTGCCGGCTTTGTTCAGCAGCAACAAGCAAGGAGGGCGTTTTTAAAGGGCATCCCTAGTGTCAGGAGGAAATCCTGATTTTTATCTGTGCTTGGCAGGCACTCGACACCTTCAGAAGTTGGTTGGATTCTGTGAGTCCAGAGGGCAGAGCTTATAGAGGCATTAATGTGATAGGACTAATTGGGGATCCTGGGTGCCCTGTTAAAGTAACCCTAGTCATCATTTATGCTAAAGATGATACCCTCCTGGCAGCTTGCCACAGTATAGTTCAGATGCATCTGCTTTTAACCCTTTTCCGTTTATCTCTGGAAGTCTGACAGTGCGCTGCGTAAACACCTCGAGTACTACCACGTTCCGTGATTTCTGTTTCTAGAAACTGCTTTGCTAACAGTGGTGTGGCCTGTGTTTGTTAATCATCTGGCTACTGAGTTATTACGTGGGATTACAGTAAATAAAGAGAGAACACCTCAAGTCTATGCAGATTCCTGTATCCTAAGATGCCCTGATGAGGCCAGTTTCCTTTCCTCTCATTTTTATCCCATTTGCTGTAGCAAAGATTGTTCATTTTAAAGACATGTGGTTACTGTGATATCTTTTTAGTCAGATAGATTAAATGAGTAGCCATCAGAGTAAAATCTTATTCATCTGCAGTATGCACATATTGAAATCGTGTATTTTGAACATCAGTTTGGTTAAGTTTTGTGTTTCTTCTATGGACTCGTTAAAGTCAAGGTCTTAAAAAAGGAGGAAAATGCTAATGATTTTATCATCAAATATAATTTGTTTGGATACAGACAATGAACGTTTAATGTTAACAAAAGTCTGTAGGAAGCCCAAAGGTGGGTTCTTTCGAGGACAAGCGTAGCGAATTGCGTTTGCACACCGGGTACCACTCACAGCAGGTCAGACGAGACCCTGGCTCCTCTCTCATCAGCCTTATGATTTGATCAAAAAGGTAGTTCTGCATTAATTGATGTGGGGAAACGCACTGTTAAAATTAAAGCAGAGCCCAAGTTACCTCAGGGCCAAGTTCCCATTCTGTTTCAGTATTTCTCTTACAACTTAAAAAAATAAAAATAAAGGCAGGTGTATGTGTGTGTGTGTGCGCCTGGATCTCTGTGCCCTGTCTGCCTTGGAAACACAGCCGCCCCTTCTCTCACTGTGTTGAAGATTTATTTTCACGGCTTCGTTTTTCCTCCCCCCCCCCCGACTGTATTTCTGAAGATCGTTGGTTTGCGTCTCTTTTTCCTCTGTGTCCTTGATAGGAACCATGCTACCGGTTTTCTGCGTGGTGGAACATTATGAAAATGCCATTGAGTACGATTGCAAGGAGGAACATGCAGAATTTGTGTTGGTGAGGAAGGATATGCTTTTCAACCAGCTGATTGAAATGGCCTTGCTGTCTCTGGGTTATTCGCATAGCTCTGCTGCCCAGGCCAAAGGTAAATAATGCAGACGTGGGGTTGGAAAAATTGCTTGGCATCCTTTGTTTACCTTGCAGAGAAAGCAACTGAATATTTCCATTCAAAAAACTGTAGCCTGTGTGTTACATGGGTTCCTTCTAGACTGTGGCTTTAAAAAATTGGCTTAATTCAGTTTGGTTTAGTTAACACACATTTTGCTCATGTGGAATGTCGAGGTAGATTTTTTTTTTTTAAATTACTTCAGCTGAATCATTAGTATGCTTATTGACCTTAATAATCTGCTCCACTGAGGACCCACAAGGAAGTGAGGAACGTATTTGAGCAGATGGACTGTTGAGAGTCAATTTGCATTTATGACTGAATATCTAGTTCTGTTTCTTTTATTCTGTTTCTGATGGTTTTATGGGCTGTAAAGTATTTTTCAATGCTGATTCCCATTGCAGTAGAGAATCTTATCTAAATCGTAAAGCCATTTAGAACTGGTTCAGCTATGTCTTATTAGAACTTCCTGCAAGTTAGGAAAATGTGGCCTCTGCCTAGGTTTTATTGATGGGGTTTTACTTCCAAAATAATAAACAACCCCACCGTCATTTACATAATTTCACAATTTAGAAAGCTAAGCTGTGAATATTTTCATTGACCTGCCTTTTAGAGGGAAGGGAATCATTCAAAAAAATAACAATATTGCTTGTGGTGGGGGGCAATTAAAAAAGAAAAAGAACAAACCTTCTACTAGATATGTTATCTGAAGGGTAAAGTAGTTAGTGACATATTCTCTTTATCTGGAATAGGACTAATCCAGGTTGGAAAGTGGAATCCAGTCCCACTGTCTTATGTGACTGATGCCCCTGATGCTACGGTAGCAGATATGCTTCAAGATGTGTATCATGTGGTCACATTGAAAATTCAGTTACACAGGTGAGTCAGGACAGCAACTCCAGGGCAGAATATTCTACTTACCTGATCATCTGAAATAAAGCATCTCTGGTCACCCTTCAGTTGTGATTTACTCTGTGTTTCAGAAAGGCTAACCCAAATTGATTTTGTTACTTTACCCCTTCTGCTTTATTTTCCTAACTTCAATCTGTCATTAAAAAGCAACCTTCCCCCCAAATGCATCGATCTGTGCAGGTTATCAGACGACGAGACTTTGTATGTGCAGTGGATTAAATGATGCATTACAAGAAGGCATTTTACATAAAGTTTACTTAAGAGAAAAATATTTTTGCATATCATGAACAGTGCCATCTGTGTACATTTTGTGAAAGAATGCCTTATTCGCTATTGCCGAGCTCTTCTTCATTTATGTGTATATATATTTTTTACCATTTTAACTCATATGAACAGAGTCCTGAAAGGAAAGTGTTCCCACGTTCCTGTTTTTCACCATGGCTCGTGAGAAAGCAGCACACCTTAAATTGTCTTCCCAAGCACATCAGAGCAGGAAGGTAGAAGTAACGTGAAAAAATAGCCACCACAGGCAGCTGATGTATAATTCATGCATCGATACAGCAGATGTGTTGTATAAAGTAATTAACTAATCGGAACAATCAGGAGACCGAGAGCAATCTCCAGATGCATCTGTTTGATGCGCAAAATGAAATCTGTCTGTCTTAAAGGAACGTTCTGCAGCAGGATGCGATCTGGTCATAATCCCCTTTCTAATCTGTGTCTCCAATAGTTGCCCCAAACTAGAAGACCTGCCTCCAGAACAGTGGTCCCACACCACCGTCAGGAATGCGCTGAAGGACTTACTGAAGGATATGAATCAGAGTTCCTTGGCCAAGGAGTGCCCCCTCTCACAGGTACTTGGCATTGCCTGTCCTAAATGATAGGACATTGTGGGCAGCCCTAGTTGGAGGTGTAATAGGGTTCCCTAGTCTAAAGCAACTGGCATCGGAAGCAAGAATCTCCCCAAAAGGCAAAGTGACTTGACCGCTGGTGACTTTCAAAAATATCCCCTATTCGTCCTGAACCAGAGCCTTTACACTTTTTCCCCCTTGGGGAAAAGAGCGGAGGAAAAACAGCTCAGCAGAACTCTACACTAGCTCGATTGTAGATTCCTCCTCTTGAGTGCTCTGAGCTTGGAAGCTACATTGTCCTGAGAGCCTTTGTTTAAGGGAATAAAGGTGGTATAACTTCCAAGCACCCCTAGGTGAGTGCAAGGGCATTGGAAGTGTTAATGTTCAGAACTGCACCATGCTACCTCAATAAAACAAGAGTATAGTTTAGTTTTTGGATACTTTGTTCATTACCAAAAAAAAAAAAAAAGAAGAAATAGCATTTAGTAAAAAAAAAATTTTTTAAGTAAGAACAGAAAACAGAAATCTCTTCCCTGTAACTAAAGATTAAATAGTTATTATTTATCAGGATTTTGTCACCAGTTTTATGGCATTGGTTTACACACCCCAGCTTTTTATTTTTTAGTGAGATCATATGTTTTCCTCTGAGACGCCTGTCATACCATCAGGGATTTTTGAAATCAGACAAAGATTTATTATTATTGTACTTGAGTTTTTAGAGTGAATTTTGGTAGAGGGGCAATTAAAACTCTACTGAGAGATTGCCTCTGTTTCTAAATGTAAAGCCAAACATCACTTTTGATGATGCAGAGCTGATTTCAAATAAAAAAGAAAGGATGCTGTGAACCCGCTCTTCATGGGCTGCTCGTGTGGTCACGACGTAACTGTGTCGTAATGTCATCTCTCAGTGCCCACACCAGTGAAGGTCATGCCACCATAGAGTATAGTTGAAGTGCTGGTCTAACTAGATTTTTACTAAATTTTTAAAGTTTTTCTTTCAATGCAAGTTTAAAATGTAAGTGTGAATGTTAGTCTGTCAGTCATTTGGACTTGAACTGAATGAGTGCCGTAAACATTTCTGCAACTGAGATATTCTCAAAATGTGTTTCTAATGTGATGGCCGTGAAGATACATGGGTACCTTTGGAAGGAAGGTTGTGGCCTTTTGTGCTGCCGTTTCATGGAACCTCCATGTATTGCAGGTTTGCTGCGTTACAGTCCATCAACTTTACTTTGTTATTTGTTAGCAATTCTAGGAATGAAGCAAATGAATTAAGTTTACAGTTATTGATGGCTTTTTATATTCTTTTAAGGTAAGCTATGGCCACAGGTAAAATATTCTCTGGTGTTAAGTGTCCGTTTCTTGAAAATCAGAGCAAAGTCTTTTTGTCATTTTAGCTGATCTTCTCTTTCTCTCTCTCTCACCCTTGGAGTAGGCAGGATGTGAATTTATAACCGTCGAATAAAAGTAATTTAAATTAATTAAACACAGTTAAATCAATAGGATGATATAATGAAGCAGGTGACTTACCTCTGGGGCTTTGGATTTTGCAGACAACTCCAGATAGTTTGTCACTTAGTTTCAGCATTTGAAAATTTGAAATGTCCTAGAATTAAAGGCTGGTTTATTTGTTTGTTTGTTAACTCAGCGTTAAAATACATATAAATACCCACTATAGGAATCTCATGTATCTTCATGTTACTAAGTGTCCCATTGATTTGGGAAGGCAGAGATTTAAGGCATTTACTGTGAGCCGGAGAAGAGGATGCTAGTATAAGTATTTATTGAAACAGGCAGTGAGAACTAATTGTTAAATGACATCAACATTCAGCCAATAAACTCTACCTCACTATAGCTTATAAATACAATTGTGAGTTTACTTAATGTTATCATGGGAAATGAATTAAATACAAACTATTATAATGTTAAACAGAATTGACAAAATGAAATTCAGGACTTGGTTTTGGAGTCAGACATGGGTGAATTTCTATAGAGAGGCCTCGAGAGGAACATGTGGGCCTGGGTAGCTGGGGACCCTGCTGTCATCCTTAAGTGGTGAAACTAGGCTGTAACTTCAACATCAGTTGTAATTACAATCTTCCTTTCTTTAAAAAAAAAAAAAAAATTGTAAAAGTATACATCGTTCAGCAGTGGCAGCAAATATTTGAAATTAATTTAATATCTAATATTATGAAAAAGTGCAACTTGTTCTCTAAATGAGGGGGTTATTTTATATTCTGCTGCATCATCTTCTATTTCTCTAGAATGAATTCGTGAATCTGATACTCAATTCGGAATGTTTTAATTATGGACTATTTTCCATTTGCTTCTTTATTTTCTCTTCTGTCAGAAGTTATTAGTTAGAGGAAATGCAGGCACTCTAAGGCCTCAGCCCCAAATATATGCTGAGCTTGGTAAAACTGCTCTTTTTTTCCTCCCTGGTGAGATTTGGTGATGAAGATGCTGTGGTGCAAAATGCCTAGCAAATAATAAATACGGCCTCAGTCTTGTACAAAATGGGACCTAACAGCAAGAAATGCTACAGCTTAAGACTTTTTCCCCTCCTGTGGAGTTTTGATTCATTCACGTGAGGACTCTTAGCATACAATTCAGCATGCCCATTTTGCTGTACATTAAGGATTTGGTTTTGTTTAATATGGTAAAATAGCCCAGTCTTGAATATGGCCATTGGGTCCCTAATGATATGCTGAGCAGAATGTCCACCCTGTGGGCAAGGAGATTCCCTTTACTGAGGAGCGGCCAGGAGGGAAGGGGAGGGGCAGCCCCAGGAATTTGCCTGGGGTGTCCGGCAGGCCATGCCTCCAGTGCTCCCAGGAGGATTGTCCCCTACTTGCAAAGAGCAAGTCCAGTTTGCACTTCCAATCTTAGAACTAGAAGATGTTATCTTTCGCAGAGATTAAAGTCAAAATGCTGGTTAGTGACTGACCCCCAAAGTCCTTTCCCAAGGATGCGTTTTCGTGTGTTGATTTTAAAATGAAGACTTAGGTTTTCCTGCAGTAATGTTTTCTTGGATAATCTTTGCAAGGTTTTCTCTAGCCGCAGAAATTCCATTAAGTGTGCGTGGGGTTTGACTTATAACTCAGACCTTTATTTCTGTGACTGATTTCCTATCATAAATCTGCCCAAATAGATTGACATCCATTTATTGTTTTTTCTACCACGTGTTTGTTTATTTTTGTAAACTGTTCTAAGGCATAAGAAACCCTTAGCTCATTAGGGATCTGAGGTTGGGCGCTGTGTTGTTACTCTTGCTTTTTTCAGTGGATGTGGTTAGGTAAGGTGGGTGTTGTATTCTGACCTGCAAGTAAGGAAGGGAGAATAAAGTCTGACGTGGGGATAGGAAAGCTTATGGTCATGGGAACTTGGAGGGTATGGATTTGGAAGGTAAATTGGGATTTGAAAAAGTAAATATTTTGATGTACAATAAAAATAGATTTCATTTTAAGTTTCCCCTGAAGTTTTAGAAATTGAACATTAGATAAATATGTATACATTCAGTACAAGGATAGATTCGTTTTGTTAAAAGTATCATAAGTAAAAGGTCAGTTATTACTTCTGCCAGACTAGCGTCTTCCTTCTAAAAAGTTTAGGTCACATATTCCTAAGGGATTTTAATCTGATATATGTGCATTTTTACCACCCTTGCCCACCACACACACATTCACATTTGTGTACACAAACACACACACGCTCACACATCACCACTTTCATATTTTTAAGGTGCCGGTTCTTTCTGTTTCATTTCTTACCTGGGAAAAGTAGCTCCAAGCCCGAGTCCTCCATACAGTGAGAACTGTCATTTTTATTTTCAAGTAGCAAAAGATATATAAAATGAATTTAAATTCGAACGTTCCATTTAGAAGTAACGTGGAGAAAAATGATATTTTGGTTTTCCTTTTTCTGACAGCATCTAGGGGTGTAGAATGTGTCAGACTTTTCATTAGGTACTGGCAAAACAGGCGAAAAAAGAAGCCACCTTGCCCTGCTGAAGCTTGGCGCTTAACCCTGCCCATTCTCTGAAACTTGACAGTCATTTCCATAGACATTAATAAACCCCTGTGTTCAGCTGGTTTTCAGTCTGTATTATACAAAGCACCAATTTTAAAAATCCCTATCTGTTAGGCTGTAGAGATATATATATTTTTTAACTGCACTTTATATTATTTTTTTCATAATTTTGGGGCCAAAATGACGTCTCTAAAAAAATTCCAGTAAACATTAATAATCACATTTTCTCCAGAGAATATCCAACATCAGTATTCAAATATTGTATTTCACATGAGAGTCTAACCTATGAAATTTATTCACATATTCATATATTTATTCATTCAGAAATAGGTATTGACAGTCTGCTGTGTGACAGGCATTCTATTTCCTATGGAGTAATAAGGGTGACACATCTTAGTAGTTGAAATAATAGTAACTTTCATTTAGTACTTTTACAGTATCAAGAGTGTATCTGTCACCCTAAGTGGTATATGGTTTTATATCCCCATTTTCAGTTAAGGAACCCGAGCCATGGAATGTTTAAGCAAGTCCCATGATTACGGAGCAGGTGAAGCAGAGGGGTGAGAATTCATACCCAGACCCTGTGAGCTTAATCAAGTATTCTCGGATGGATGGATGGATGGATGGATGGATGGATGGATGGATGGATGGATGGATGGATGGAAGGAAAGATAGATAGATAGATAGATAGATAGACAGATAGATAGAGACAGAGGCCTTTTTAAAAAACCTTTCTCCAACTAATTTGATGTTTTATAAAATACATTTCTCTGTAGTACTGATAACTACTTACAGTTTTCCAACTGTATTTATTCTTACTGCTGAAATTTTTCTTTAACGTATGTTTTGTTTTTGTATCTTTGATTTTGTCATTCTTACATTGACTCACTTTAAAAATACCGTCATGCCCCTAATTTAGAGTATTCGAGGGTGATTTAGAGCACGGGGACTGATTCCTGGGATAGTCTGGTATTTGGGAGGTTCCAAAAAGTTTGACTGTAAGAACTCTGTTGGCAGTCACTTCTCCCCGTCCTTACATCCTGTCCGGATCAGTAGGTATAATTGCGCTAATAGCCCAAGACAACGTTAGATATTTGCATGGGAAACAGTGGGCAATTTCTCGAGTCTATGTGAAAATATAGACCTTAGTCATTCACTGGCTCAATGTGATGACCAAGGGTATAACTGGCAGCTCTATTTAAAGTTTCCTGTTTGAGATCTGCTTGTAGGATTTTGTACCTGCCCCTTCCTAGCATAATATTGTAAATCTATTGTAAATCTTGTCATTAAATATCATATATTTTGAGGAAAAGCTCCACGTAGGAGCTTTTCTTTCCTCTTTTAAATGGCAAAACTTTTCCCAGTTTTTACCTTACTGCCCAAGGGAGTCCGAGGTTATGAATATCTGCTTTGCCAGGCATGGAAGTACTAGATACTAATTGGATTTTATTACTACTTTCAGCAATTAATGGCGAGATCCATAAAGGAAATGGCAAACCAGTCTTAAATGGGCAGTTGTGTGAATTGCTAAACTTACATCAGATTACTTTTTCTGTCTCCTTTTTTGAACCAGTTATTACTTCACTCTAGTACCTCTTTCAAATTAGTGAGATATCTGTTCTGTGTTAATAATGTAATACGTAGCATCTACAATAGACGTGTCCTCCAAATTGCAAATTTGCTTTTTTGTGTCTCATCTACCAGGCTCATTTTTAGCCGGTTTATATACATAAGGGTTTTACTGTAGCTTGATATTAGTTCCCTGTAACCTTTCAAAAAAGCCAAACTTAATAAAGCATCTGACTTCAAATGGGTTGATCTCAGATATTTTATGGCCACTATCTTCACAAGAATAAAACATAAAAGAGTCTAAGCCATGCCAATTTAGAGGGTGCTTTGACAGAAGTAAGCACTTCATTTTCACTTAATAGATTTTTACCTACGCTTTGTTTTAGATCTGAACAGGTTTCCTCTGACCTCAAAATCACTAATGCAAGGAAAATTACCATATCATGAGTGCATTTCCCCTATTTTTTTCTGATTTGCAGAATAATAAATACTGCCAAGGCTTAGGAGTAGACATGGCCTGAGAGAAAGCCTATTAAATGCTAGTTTCTAATTTTTTTAAAAAGTTAACCAAATCATGCTAATCAATCAGATTTTCTTGCTCAAACAGCTAGTTTTAAAGTGCTTTTGGAGTGTCTTTTGTCGGAATGACTACGTAAATTTCAAGTTGGGCTTTCTCTGGATTTGCTTTTTAAACCTGTTTTATTTCATGTCAGATTTTGGTCCCCAACAAACTCATAAACAAACAAACAAAACCCTAAATTCAGAATAATCAAAACAGATACTACACGCACCAGATTTTTTCCTCTTTCTTTGGAAACTGCTTGATTGTAAGGTGCTCTGAGTATTAAAAAACATAACAGAGCCTTTAACGTAACAGGAGAGAGCGTCAGCCAGGCTCCGCAGTTCATTGCCAATTGAAATAAGGAACGCTCTTGCTGTTGGGACTTTTAAATCTAGACTTAAAAGTTATTTGTTCTGCTTAGCATTTTTAAAATGGTTCTGTTAGGAATTGTATGTGCTTTAGTTTTAATTTTAACTCATAATGATTGTAAAGCACCCTGGGATCCTTGCATGAAGGGCGCTACAGAAATGTAAGATTGTAGTGGGTTCTAATATGCAGTATTATTATGGGGTGCTGGAGTTCCATTAGGGACAATTCAGGAGGCTGCAGAATTCCGCATTGTAGAGAAGGTGGCTGACTTAAGAAACTTTTTCTTTTCTCTCATCCTTACTCTAAAACTTCATCCTCTTTAGTCATCTTTTTCTTTCTCCTTTTCAAAAGACTATTCTCTTGTATGGCAATATTTCCCCACGAAAATGCTAATCTAATTTAGTTTACTCAAAGAGGTTAAAGAGGCAAATGATGTTGAAAGTTAAGAACGATTAAAGCTTTAATTGTTAGCACCGTTTGAAATCACATTCTTATCTAGATGACAAGACAGGGTATTTCCTCATTGGGTACCACCCGACTGTCCTAGGCTTGTCCCATTTTACTATCAATCCAGCGCTTATTCCTATGCAACTGAAAAACGTGGAGCAAACCAAAACGAGTATTATCTTTATGAAACGTCACAATAAATGTTTCCCCAAATGTGTTGAATCTCCTCGATTATGTTAACATAGGGCAGAGCTCGATCTCATTTTCTTTTTATTTCTTAATGGAACTATCTTTGGAAGTGATATATTTCATCAGCCACTGCTCTTTGCCATCACATAATTAGTAAGCTAATAGCATTCGTTCCATGGGAGTCAAGAATGTGAGCTCTGTCGTTACCGCTCTGTAAATTCAGGCAAGTGACTCTCCATGCCTCATTTTTTAAATCTGTAAAGTAGCAAGATAATAGTACCAATTTTTCAGGATTGTTAGGAGAATTATACTTGTTTTTCTACAGCCTGGGGATTGAGAGTTTGAAAGGGCACTTGCGGGTCTAAGAAACTTTGTTGCTAACATAGAAGATTTTGGTACAAGTGTCACTTTTTATGGAAACAACCAAGAACTTTTCGTTTGTGAAAAAATTAAAGGGCCGTTTTATAACTAACTCATTCTCACCTTTAAGGAATGCTTTTAGCGCCCTCCTTAGAATCAGTATAAAGGTCTGATGCATCTTAAAATGCAAGTGGGGGGAAAACTCAAGCATGATGCTTTAAATAAGCACATTTGAAAGTTAAGCAGATGTGGTATCTTAGACTGGACAGTGTCAAAGATGCCTGGTGTGGACTGTCCTCTGGATGTGAGTTTTCCCAGTGTTCCTTCCTTTAACTACCCTCCACCCCCCCCTCCCTACATCCAAGTCTCTGTCCCTCCTTTATGCCCCCCCCAATAGCACTTTCCACTTTGTTTTGTAATTATCTGTGGACTAACTCCGTTCTCTGAGTACACTGTAATTGATGGTCACAAAGGGACTAAGTTTTATTCATCATCACATTCAGAGATCTGACACATAGTAGGATCTCAGGAATATTTGTCAAACCTAAACAGACTCATAGAATTTTCATCATGTTTATTTCTTGAGCCTATAAACTATGTCAGTAGTTTTATTACTAGTATTTTATATGTAGTCTTATCTATAATATCCTACTTTACAAAATATATTTCCTATTACACTTAATTCTGAATTTTTAATTTACCTTACCGAGAGCAAATTACTTCTACATTTTCCTCTAAGAAAACCTACTGATATTCCAAGCTGTCCCATATTTTTGCTTATATTGTCACTGTTCTTGAGTATATGTACAAAACTTCTATGTTTGTAAGCAGAACAATAGTCTTGGGAGGTACAAGGGACCCAGAGATCTAAAAACTGCTATAAAAGACCTAATTATACGTCACTGTTAAGCACACTCTTTAACAACATATTTCCGTGCACATTTAAAATTTTTCTTTTATAATCAACTATGTATTTCAGCTTGGCTAGTAGGTTTCATTTTGTCTCAATTGCGTTATATTTGAGATCCATGCTTTTCTACTATTACTCTATTTAGGTTTGTCTATTTCTCATATTAAAAAAAAAAAATAAGGCGGGGGGGAATACCAATAGCAGAATCAAATGATTTTTAGACCAAGACGCTGACACTGCCAAGCTGCTGACACTGCCAAGCTGGAAATGCCAGCAGTTAAGTACCACCCCGTGTTAGCTCACAATGTCTCTCCCTCAGCTGAGGTTCCAGAGGCCACATTTGGCATTGGAGACTCCGTTTGGGGCTATAAACATCTAGTGTGTAAAAGTCAGCGGTGTGAAGGTCCAGAATCACCTGAATTTAGAGAGAGCTGCAAGTGGAGATAAGTGTTGAGCCATTGCAGAACAGGCCTCAGGGGCTTGGTCTGTCCACCCTTCTGCAGGAGGCACCAGCTCAGCCTGGCTCTCACGCACCCGGTGATGGACTGAGCTCCTTACTTCATGACGGACAGCCCGTCCAGCACATTTTTTTTTTTTACCATTTCCCCATAACTCCCAAAGAGGTGATTACCAGTATATGGCATTTTCCTAAACTGTGAAGCGTTTTCATAATACGGGTAGAGGTGAGCTAGGTTAATTTGATTTTTCTCTGTGACCTCATCCAGAGGTGACATCGGTTTCTATTTACTTAGTAGACGTGGGAAGTCTTGGCTAACAACTAACAACTAATAAAACACAGAAATCAAGGACATGACCCAGCCCTCAGTCTCCTGTGGAATCTTGGATCAGATCTGGGTGTGATCCACTGCCCACGCAGTGGGCTCCCAAGGGTTTGTGCAGACCCAGAAGTTCCAAGCCTCTTTTGGGGAGTATATACGTGGGGAGAGCTTCCGTCGGATTCATGAGACTCCCAAAGAAAGTCTTTGGCCCCATAAAAAGCTAAAAAGCAGTCTTACTTTTCTCCCCAGTTTTTAGGCAGTGTGGCTTAAAAACCTAATAGCGTTCGTACAAGGAAGGAAGGGGTATAAAACCTGTGAAGAGTTACAGAGTCTGATTCTAGTATTTACTTTTGGAAAAGTGGATTGTTCAGACTAGTTTTTTTTTCCGCTCTGTGGCTTGAAGTTTCTCAAAATGCTTTATTTAGGACCTCTGGAATTTAATACAAATTTGGTATCTTTTTCTGCTATCTCTAAGTACAGATATGAGAAATTTTAATCTCCATAGAGAATGGGAGATTTAACCACACAAGGGCCATCAGAGAAAGAAGGAGCAAGCATTCCCAGTGCTCAGGATTTAGAATTTTAGGAAATGATTTTTGCTATAAAATCAAATAAAACTCACTAGATTTATCTAATGAAAAACTTATGAAAATTCTGTTTGGAGTAGCATAATGTTTAATGATAGTATGTTTTTAGTAATCATATTATAAGCAAGATACCGAGGGACTCCAACCTTCCTAAGAAATAAAACTGTAGTTGGTAATGTCTGCACAGTGAATGGTTGATGGGTATAACAATCGCATCTTCTTTAGTCATTAAAGAAGACCCTGTAGGACCTGTGTCTGGGAATGCCTATAGATCTCATAGAATCTTCAAGCTGTTAGAAGGGACCTTGCAGATTATCTAGTTCATTTCCGTTCATGTTGCAGATGAGCAAACCTAAGCCTGCAGTTAGTTTGAAATATTACATGCCCTTAGTAACGGTATGCTTTTTAGCAAATATTTTCTAATTTAAGCTCTTTACCAATGTATTCAATTCGTTTGAATAAGAAGGTTTCAGTAGCATTAAGAACGATCTAGATGATACTTATACAAAAAGATAGAATAGAGAATCTGGTCAGAAGATATTATCTGGGCCTTATGTAAAATTACTTTAATTATGCGGAAAAGCCGTACGAACTGTGAGCCAGCATTTCCTTTAAACATGATGAATTGGCTATTTAAACCATTACATAAAATTCCTGTGCTTCGAAACGGTCACATTTTCATCTTTAGGAAATGTAGTAAGAGAATTAAAACAGAATTGCCCAGGTTCTCTTTGTGCTTCCCTTTGTACTCCTTTGGAGCTTTGTACCGAGTTTCTATTTTTAGCACGATACAAGGGTGACTCTGTGTGACGATGCCATTTTCAAGGCACCGGGATTGATCAAGATGGCAAGAGCCTTAACGATGGCAACTGGAGTTTAAGTAAAATTTAGAAGTGATTAGTCTCTTCTCAACAAATTGAGATGCCAAGTATGCCCCAGTTGTATCTCCCAAGAGAATAGCTTAGAAAGCAATAAAGGATCCAGAGGGAAAGATTTGGGGAACATAAGCTAACATCACAAAGAGAATATGACACTTAGAAATCCTGCCATTTGCTTCCCATAAATTGAAACCCGATTCCCTTCCTCCCCTCCCTCAATACCAGATGGGGACTACCTGTGAATTTTCAACAAATTCGTTCCATGTCACCATCTCCTATGATGCCTTGTTTGTAGTATTTGATATCCTTTGGGATGAAAAGAAAACCCCATTTACTGAGAATCCCTATTAAAACAGTGTTTGAATGTGGAGTTGATTCCATTTGATCTGAAGTTAAAATTTGACCTTTAAGATTCCCACGCACATCTAAAAACCTGCTGTGAAAATTCAGGCCATAGGCAGGCCGGACCTAGAGAGAGGGGAGGGCCAGCCGAGTGTGTGAAGTTACACTTGTCAAAAAATAAAAATGTAAAATAATAGAGAGCCAGCAGTTTGACAGATTGTTCAGTAAATGCTCATTTTATTGAAAATTATAAAAAGGTGCTTAATGTCTCTGTGCCATTAATACAATACATAAAAAGGTTACTGTCAAGATTAGTGTTCCAACCCTGAAAATTAACTGCGGGGCTTTATAAAGCATCACTGTGTGTCGCCTGAGAAGTTAAAGGTTTCTGTATATACATTCTGCACGCACGGACATTTATTTCAGAAAACAATTATTTTAGACTTTATGCCAAAGACATTAGCAGTTATGTGCTTTCATTTTAAGACATGGATGTACCAGATATATATTACAGACAAGGTAGAACCATGAAAAATCGCCTTACAGAATTAAACCTGTGCAAGACGATTTCCCTTGTGTCTCTGGAGTATTCCAATTCAAAACATACATTCCTTCCTACAGAACAAGATATTCAGATTCCTTAGTTGAAATTAATTAGCATTCAGAAACCAGATAGCATGTTTTTGGGTATTCATGAGATCTCTGTTTGAAAAAAAAAATGTTTTTAACTTGTAGAAATGTGTTGCAACACACAGATGGGAAGAAAAAGGAAAAAAAAAATCTCTTTAGCAAGCACTGTGTGTAAAAGGAATATTACATTTTGCACGCTCCTGATTGCTCTGTGTAAACAGTTTTTGACATCTGTCTTTATAGTTTTCGAGGAGAGGAAGACTTTGTTAAAAGAATCATTTTTATACAGCAGTCCCCATTTCAGTCTTGCTTTACCTGTATTATGAAAGCAGATGGTCTGCATGTCTTTTGAATATTTATAACTATCAAAAACAATCTCTTGCTATTCACCCTTAGGCTTATGAGATGTCAGGACTGTTCTGGTTGAAAAAAAATCATCTTGGGTGTTTACAGAAAGAGGATTACATTAAGCTGAAATGACTATACATTTTCCAGTTTAATATTTGTCCATCAGCTGTTTAATCGTATTTAGATAATTGTGTAAATAAGATGTTGTAGCTTTTGCCCTCTCTGCTGATGGAGCCTGAAAGCTTTAAACTTGGGTGAACCACCATTTTGTAGAGGCTCTGGCACCTCTTCCCACCTCAGTCAGACCATCCACAAGTCTTTAGTAAGTTTTGATCATGATATCACAGTCCTGTTAAAAAAAAAAAAAAAAAAATTGTGCACGGAAAGCCTGTATGGAGATCCCATGAATGCTAGGGACCTGCTGGCTTCCGGTACAGGCTGTGTAGTTTATTAGAGTGAACTGTAATATGCAAATAGGGTCCAGCGCTCCAATTACCCTTTAAAGATGGCATGGCTTTCTCTTTCTCCTCCATGAGCACGCAGCGCTTTGAGGGTATTTTGGAAAACTTTTGGTATAGTCGGGGTTAACTGGTTTTTTGACTGGAAGCTGAGCAATCAGAGATAACAGATTTTGCTGTGGTTGGTTGATTTGGCAGAAAAGCATGAACAGTTTTGGTTTAAATGATTGAATAACCTGATTAGCATTGTTTGGGGGTGGGTTTTTTTGTTGATGTTAAAGGCACAGCAAAGCAATTTTAAGGGTAATCAGATCACTGCCTTTCCCCAGTTGATGAACCGTTTTTTCAGAAGGCCTCACCTCTCCCCCCAACCTCTTCCTTGGCTCCTAAGATGACCAAGGAGAAAAATAAAAAACTCTCTTCCTTCGGTTTTCTAAATGTGTTATAAATACATACTTAACAGTGTACGTCCTATTCTAGCAGGGGGTTGACAGGATAGAATATTTTGGAAAAATTATGTAACTTCCACCAATTCCTTATGGGTTTGGGGGTTGTTTTTTGTTTTTCAAATGCAGAGACCTGCAGTATTTGAGAGCAAAGGTTCAGAATGTTCTAACCATATCGAAGTCAGGCTGTAGAAAAATTCCACCCTTACCTTTTCACAATTAGAAAGGTTATAAATAATGTATTTGGCTGAAAAGGAAGCTCAGCCTGTGGCAGATGGTATCATTCTAGAGAACCAGGGTTTCTGTGAAGATGGCATTCTTTCAGATCGGAACTCGAGCAGACTCTCAGAAAGAGCCGGAGCTCCTCATAGGGCGCAGACATGTGCTTTATGGATCTGAGAAAAGCTTACAACTTGGCTCCTAGGATGAGAATATTGTGTCACACTGGGGTTAGGAGACCCACAGCCAATTTCTGCCGACTTCCAAACTGTATTTCCTGACGCTGGAAGCTGGGGCCTCTTCCTTGGTTTGTGTTCCTGGGTAGTGTTTGAACTTGGGATTTAAACCGAAGGAGTTTTATCAGCCTGGTTATTTTAGTCCCTGAACGTGGATGCTTTCCACAGACTGGCCACCAAATAAGAAGACTTGTCAGGCAAGCCGTGCCCTTTTCCCAGTGCTTTGGAGAAGCTCGTATAAATAGACACCCAGAGATCTGGGAGAACACGAGCACCGAGCTCGGTGACTTCCAAGACATCTGTGAGGAAGTAGCTTCAAAAACCTGGAAGGGAGCTCTTGCAAATTCAAGAACAAAGGTTCTTCAAACTCTTTGAGCTCGAGCTTGACAGCTAAAACTGATGGGTCGAAAAGATTCCCTGTGACAATTAATCTAACATTACCTTTGGCCTTTAAGAAAACAAAGAGAGAAGAGGACTTTCTGGTAGCCTGCAGTAATGACTTATTTCAGTGACCTTTTATCGATCACCAAATAGGTTGCCCAGCCCTGTGATAGGTCCAGGCTATATGGAGATAAGCCCCAAGGCTCACCCACCTAGTAGGAAATAAACAGCGTGATGGGTGCCATGGAGGTTCTATGTACGGGATGTTTGGGCCATCAGGAAGAGCCCTGCAGGAGTCCGCGCTGAAATTGTATCCTAGGTGAGCAGCTGTTAGCTAGAGATGGAAGAGGGCATGGATCAAATAAGTCAGAGGAGTGGTGTGTATCTTCCTGATGTCAGCTACCACCTGGTACCTACTGGCCAGCTTTGGAAGATACCACCAAATTGGAATATTGAAACAAATGGAAATGCTCTTTTTCATTGATGTTTTCCCTTGTTATCCCTTGACCCGACTTGTCATTGAATCATTTAATTTGTATCCTCTTTGTTCTTTCCTAAGAAAATTTCTTTGACTTAAAATACATCATTTGAAAATTGTATCTAAGACTCATATGTTATTTAAAGCATAGTCTTTCGACTGATCTGAAATGTGATCACATAATAAAAGCCAATGAAGAGGGAGGCAGAGGGTTGTCATAGTAATTAACTTCTCTTAAGTCCATACTCCGTATGTTCCAGGCTCTGTGCTAATTGTATCACATTCATTGTTTTATTTATTGTCAGTCCAAGTGGAGATAGTATGTCTCTTCAAGTCATTATTTTTCTAGTGACTTGTTCAGTTCTAGGCACATAGCAGGAGTTCCATAGATAGTTGCTGGATGAATGAAAAAAAAAAAGTCCATATGATTAGGTTCTCGGAACAGCCCCAAGAGGTGACTGCTGCTGACATTCCCGTTCAGTACTGGGAATTGTCGTAGTGGTCAGTTAATCTGACCGAGGTCACACTACCAGTGTGTGATACATGTTGGACTTGAATGCAGGTTTAGCTCATTCTGCTTCATCAAATGAACATTTAGTGTGTATTTAATACATGCCAGGCATTTGGGCTAGGAAGGAATACAGAGCCCCAGACCTGCATGGACTCATAACTTAGTGAGTAATCTTTTTAGTTAGTGATCTTTTTAAACTACATCCTTTTGATTGACAGAAGAATCCCAAGCCTCTTTCTCAGAAACATGGTTCTTCGTTTACCTACCCCCTATCCATCCTCAGCCCGTAGGAAAGTATTATCAATCTTGACTTTCTCTTCTTTGTATTATCAAAACAAGAGGTGTTTCTTTATGATTTTCCAAATTTAAGACACAGGACTGAATGTGATCTTTCAAATACCATGTGCCCCCCCAAGATTCTGAAATCTCTCTTCCCTGCCTTTAAAACTCATAGACCTAGTTAGATGCCATGCCTAAGCCTTCAGTGGGGATTGTACCACAGGGAAAACAAAATGTCTCATGCAGTGGCTGGCTGAGCAGTTTAGTTGGACATATCACTGCATATTGTTCCAGTAAAAATAGAGGTGACCCCAAGTTACCTGAATTATGGACTATTTCCCGGCCCCCTAAAAGCACAGAAAGATAGAGAATCTAGAAAGTTGCTTTGGCATGCGTCATAACCTGTGGATTAGCCTTTTGACTTATGTCTCACTTAGGCTAATATTTATGTTATTCAGAGTTTCCCTAAGCCTGCACCACTTGACAGAGCAGAAAGCATCCAGAAAGTCACTTAAGGACAGAGCCTACCAATTTAGGGTTAAACGAGGGCAGGGGGAAGCTTTGATGAACACGCACATATGGATATTATTTTCCACATATGGGTAATAATGAACTACATAGCACTGTTACATATGGGCTCTAGTTTTATAAAAATATTTCAGATGTTTTTTTTTTCTTTTTCCCACACATTGTATATTTTTCTTCCTCCCCCACCCCCATATATTTTCCACTCTTGCTCTACTGAATCACATTAAATTGAAATGATCTGTTTACATGTCTCTTCCTAATAGATGGTAAACTTCTTGTAGGCTGAGGCTGTATCTTATCTGCCCTTGTATCCCTAGTACCAGCCAGGGACGTAGTAGGTGCACAGCAAAGAGCGAATCTCATAGATGGAACCATTGGCAAAGTCAGGTAGCCTGGACATTTGTCAAAAACCTCAGCAAAATTTTGATATTTCAGACTTTTCTGAAAACTAAGACATAAGCTACATCTAAAATTTACATGTACTATTATGTTAACATTTAAGAATCTGCCAGCATGTCTAAGTTGAAGAGTAATAATTTTTTAAAAATTGGACCAAAGTAGAAGAACATGGGCTCTCACCCATTTGCAGAATCACAGTGATCCATCAGCCGTCTCAGTAGTTTTGTTAGTGTCTGACTTTATTATTGATCCATCGTTAATAGAGTAAGTGTGATTGAAGCTGACGGATTGTTAACTGGATCAGGTAATCTTCTGGGTCCGGTTTTGGCAACATTGCTAAGTATCTTTTTGTACCTTGGACTGAGGGACTGTCTTAGTCTGGATTAATGGCAGAGTATCATGAGCACATTAAGAATGTCTTTTTAGAGAAATGTAAAAATGACTATCCAGTAGAAAGTGTTAAAAAAAAAAAAAAAGATATCATAGTGCCTCTTAGGAAAGATAGCCATGTTTTACATCAATAATGTAACCCCAGCTTATCCTTCACTGGAAGTTCTTCAAAGATCCCCAAGGTTTACATATTACAGGAATGTGTGCATGCTACAAAATTAACACTGATGACGGATGTCAGGAGAATCAATGATAATCAAAAGAGCTCTACGTTAGAAGTAGCTTAAAGAAGGTAACGATGTAAAAATACTTTTGTCCCCAAACTGGCTTTTCTGCTTGTTCCCTGCCTTCTGTAAACCGTTTTCACCACAGACCACCTGAAGTCTGAAATGTAAGTTCTCATGTTTCTACACATAGGAGTGGAGGACAGATTGGCTCTGCAAAGTCTAATTATTCCTACGACTCAATAGGAAATTAATTTAGCCACTACTAGAGAATATGAGTGTTGTGGCTGGAAATAACCATGACCAAGTCACTGAAATGACCAGAACCAAAATTTCCTGGGAAGAAAATACTTTTCTTTGTTGAAAATGAGTTTAAAAAAATAAAAACAAAACTAGTAATACATCAAAATCATTGATTTTCTTCATTTTTCTATGTTAAACTGTTGACTCCATTTTCCAAGCTTTTGTTATTAGAAGCAGGATGAAGACAAGTGACAAAATAGGGCGTTTTCTTTTTTGTGGTATCCTTGAGAGATGAGTCACCATGAAATGCATATTTTTAAAAATGATATGGTTAGTTTGAAATTCAAAACCCAAGCTTTACTATATATGAAGCTAGCAATAAGATTGCAGCATATGTTTTTCTTCTGTTAGAGGATCTTTGTGAATAGTTTTTCTCTTCTTAAATGTGGTCAGTCAGCCTTGCAACAGTGTTAATCTACCTCCAGGTGAAACCCAAATGCTATGAGTGGAAAGTGCAAGGGGTGTTTCCCAGACTTTAGTGGGCACGCAAATCCCCAGGGATCTGATGAAAATGCAGGTGCTGCCTGACCAGGTCTGGAGTAGGGCCCAATATTCTGCATTTCTAATAAGCTTCCAGATGATGCTGATATTATGGTCCCTGGGCCATCCTGGGAGTTGCAAGGATGGAGAATTTAGTCACCAAACCACAAAGTGGCATTTATTTATGAATTACAATCAGAAAGCCATCTCCAAGTATTTGGATTTATTGGGATCGGTGGAAGTTTGAAGTTTGTCCGCCCAGGAACAGATGACATTGGTGGAGGTCCCATACATACTAGAGTAAAGTCTGTGGGTGTGATCATTTTATACCAGTCTCAGTGGACTGTTGCTTTCTACTTAAATAAAGCATTTGATGCTCTACTTACTGACTTTGAAGAAGTCATGGCTTTAGGCTACAGTGTGAAACAAAAATGTATTGGTACTCAGTTGATGAAAAAAAGTTACAGTTTCCACAATTGAAATCATGTCCGTGTTCTGTCTTGTGCTGCTGTGTATTACAACTGTTTCCATCCCCCTCTTCACGCAGAGTATGATTTCTTCCATTGTGAACAGCACTTACTATGCAAATGTCTCAGCAGCAAAATGTCAAGAATTTGGAAGGTGGTACAAACATTTCAAGAAGACAAAAGATATGATGGGTAAGCAGAAAACCGTTGCAGCGGTGGCTACATACCATTACGTGTCATTTGGGGGTTTATCCAAGTTGCATGTAAAGCCAGGTCTTGTGATTGCCCAATTAGAGATCAATTTAGAATGTTTCTTGGAGGGTGGGGAGTGGGTCTGAGTATAATGAGATAATTAAATTCAATAAATGTTTGTGTTTAAATCAGCCCAACTGACTTGGTTGTCAGACCAAGGAGGAGATGGAGGCGAGGCGGGGTGGGGGGGGAGCTGTCATTTTTTAACATCTCAGTGAAGACCTAACCAGGCCTTGAATAACTAATATTGGCTGTGGGTTCTCTCAGAGATAAATCATGCTTTTATGTTTTTTTGAGTTTTCTTTGAGAGAAAGGGAAAGTGCCAATTTTTACACCCAATTTTTGAGGATATTCAATTGTATTTATAGTCTCCACAGTTGAGATCAAGTGATATGTACAGCTATAGCCTCCAGCCCCCCCAGATAGGCACTTTGGTGAGCGTATTGCTTTACCATCCGTAACCAAAGAACCATTGCATCATTTCTAGACTCTCAATGCCATGGCATCCTATCTTAACATGTAACTTTAGGTCAATATTTGTTACGCAGGAAATACATTAAAATTACCTGCAGTGTGAAGTGACAGATAAAAGTTGTGTGTTGTACCCTACCTAGCATTTAGATTATGTCATTTCTCCCTGTTGAGTTTGTTAGTGTTCGTTAAAGCAAACACTGTGATTAAGGTTAATGTTTTAATTTCTATTAAGGGTTTCTTTCTTGTACCTACCAAATAAAATGTTTTAAAATAATATAGGAATGGGATGTTTAATATGCATAGCATTACGTTGTGTTTTAAGTCTATTTCTGTTTACTTCCGTTACATTCATTCAGTAACACAATAATAACTTCTCCTGAAGATTTTAAGAGGCAAGAGAACCTGAATTTTGAGCCTGTTTTAGCTTTTAATATTTGAAGCAAAACCATCCATCTACCAAAACAGATTCTTTGCCGTTTATAGCTTAGAGCTATAATGAAGACAATGCATCATTTTTTGGAATAATTGCTTGAATTACTATTCCCTATGAATGGCCCACTTGGGCTGATACCACTGGTAGAAATGGAAGGTTTCTTCCCCAATGCTTAGTTATATTTTGCATATATCAGTGACTATAGCAGTATGATAAGTTCCTCTAAATACAAAACCTGAATATTTAATAAAAAGAGAAATGATGATTAAAATCAACCCAGAGTCCACACATGGGAAGCATGGTGTACTAGTTATTTATTTATTGGCCGCACTGCACAGCTTGTGGGATCTTAGTTCCCCAACCAGGGATCAAACCCGGACCCCACAGCAGTGAAAGTGCGGAGTCTTAACCACTGGACCGCCAGGGAATTCCCATGGTGTACTATTTAGAAAGACTCACCTACTGACCATCCTCAGCCTTTCAGGTCAAGAGCATCCAAGCAGTCTCTTCCCTGTAGCAGGAAAGCAGTTGACACACTCACTATTCACTCTCAGCCAGTCCATGTGAGGGATCAAGCCAAGGGAGAAACGTTCGTCCTGTGTGGGTGGTAATAAATTGCAAGATGGGGACAGTATCACCATTGCATCAGAGTGACTCCCTACCCCTTCCTTGAAAGATTGTCATAGCATCTGGTGATGGTCACAGCTTCTTCAAGAAGCATTTGGGTCTTAGCAACACTGGGTATGCTGGCTTGCAATACATTAAGTCCTTTGCTTCATTCTAAGAAATATTTGCAGCTATACCCATCATCTAACATGATAGTTAGAATTCAGCAAAACAGGACGTGTAAGATACCCAGCCCCGTGTTCAGCATGCACTCAGTTATCATTACTGATCATTATGACCACTTTTATTATTTATTATATTGATTAGTTTTCTATATTAACAGCTAGGTTAAAATTGAACATAAGTAACATTTGTGTACTTTTTTTCTTGCAAACTTTTTGCCTGGAGTAGTAACAGTTAATGTATATATTATGAGAAAATACTTGCATGTTTCTTTTTCTACAGTTGCATATGATCTTCTTCTAGCTCCACTCACTCTTTCTAGTTGCCGTTAAGGAAAGAGTGTTCTTCTAGAAGCTATTTGGATTTTTTGGGGCCGCATGCAGCACGTGGCTTGCAGGATCTTAGGTCCCCAACCAGGGATCAAACCCAGGTCCTCAGCAGTGAAAGCGCCAAGTCCTAACCACTGGACTGCCGGGGAATTCCCTAGAAGCTATTTTAAAATAAATGTTGCCTTATAAGAAGTAAGAGTGAATAATCGTTTGACCCCCAGACTAGTCACATAGACTTTGAAAATAATTGATTTCTGGCCTTAAATCTAAACCACATTATAAAACTAGAAAGCGTTATCCCCCTTTCAAAGTTTGTGCCATGGTGCAGAGGACAAAAGTAAAAGCATGGCCAGTTGCATTACATCTTGAGATGTTCTTAGTTTCCTTGGACCTTGGGTGTGCCCTGTGCCTTCTGTCTGTATTAGGGAATGACCAGAGATCCTTATCAATGCAGATCATTGTTGGCTCAACGTGATTTTCCTTCTTGTCCACTTCAGTTGAAATGGATAGTCTCTCTGAACTATCCCAGCAAGGTGCCAACCACGTCAACTTTGGCCAGCAGCCGGTCCCAGGGAACACCGCGGAGCAACCCCCGTCCCCCGCGCAGCTCTCCCACGGCAGCCAGCCCTCTGTCCGGACCCCTCTTCCCAACCTGCACCCTGGGCTCGTGTCAACGCCCATCAGTCCTCAGTTGGTCAACCAGCAGCTGGTGATGGCTCAGCTGCTGAACCAGCAGTATGCAGTGAACAGACTCCTAGCCCAGCAGTCCTTAAACCAACAGTACTTGAACCACCCTCCCCCTGTTAGTAGATCTATGAATAAGCCTTTGGAGCAACAGGTTTCCACCAACACAGAGGTGTCTTCCGAAATCTACCAGTGGGTACGTGATGAACTGAAACGGGCAGGAATCTCCCAGGCAGTATTTGCACGTGTGGCTTTTAACAGAACTCAGGTCAGTTTTGTTTTATGTGTAAATGGTTCCTCTCTCTCTTTTTCTCTTCCTTCTTTAATCCCATCTACACTAATGTTTATGCTTTTACTTTGTACTAACATTTTTTTCCTTCTCTCCCTGTGGTCATATTGTCTGTACCTGGGGGTGCCTACATTTGATCATTTCTCTGCTAATCGTAAACCTCTTCTACCAAGAGAAAGCTGTGTACAAATCGATCCTGACTCAGGGGCCTTGAAAGAATAAATATCGAAAATATTTCAAACTGACATTACCTATGCTTTTATGTAATGGAATTATAGACTGTTAGTAGCAGATTGAGAAAGGTTTGAGGACTTGGTCAAGGCCATTTCATTGGTAGGGCTCCAGGCTTCTAGCCCACTATCCACCTTTCCTAGACCAGGGATCAGCAGACCTTTTCGGTAATAGGCCAGATAGTAAGTATTTTAGTCTTTGAGGGCCATGGCAGCCATGGACAGAAATGCATAAAACTATTTACAAAACAGGCCCTGGGGGTCAGCTTGGC
Source organism: Orcinus orca (assembly GCF_937001465.1). Classification (NCBI taxonomy): domain Eukaryota; kingdom Metazoa; phylum Chordata; class Mammalia; order Artiodactyla; family Delphinidae; genus Orcinus; species Orcinus orca. The sequence goes on from NC_064563.1 coordinate 10,253,346, forward strand.
CTTGGAGGCCTTAGCTCGAGACTTCTCACTGAGATTTGCATATACCCCTTGTGTTCTCACCTTTGTCCTCCTGGGCAAATTCCTGTGAAGATATTATCAGGAAGGAAGATGTTTAGCAGGATGTGGAGAAAGGGTGATATACAGGAGAAGACCTAAGATAAAGACATCTGAAAAGCCCTAAAAAAATTGATTCCATTGGGCTTCCCTGGTGGTGCAGTGGTTGAGGGTCCGCCTGCCGATGCAGGGGATACGGGTTCGTTCCCCGGTGTGCGTCCAGAGCCTGTGCTCCGCAACGGGAGAGGCCACAACAGTGAGAGGCCCACGTACCGCAAAAAAAAAAAAAAAAAAAAAAAAAAAAATTGATTCCATTAAACACTGAATGAGAGGATTTTTTAAAAATGTCTTTTTTTTTTGAAACTAGTATGATATATACATGGTGTTTATTACACATACACACACCCTCCCCAGAAAAACCCCAGAAGAACATGTAACTTTGATTAGAATGAGGACATTATGTCCTTTTAACTTTTCTTGTTTTGCCACTGTTCTTTCGTCAATTTTTTTTTTTTTGGCCTGACTCATACTTTACTTTCGTATTTATTTTGTTTATTACATGATTATAAGAATAAAATCCGGGGGCTTCCCTGGTGGCGCAGTGGTTGAGAGTACGCCTGCCAATGCAGAGGACACGGGTTCATGTCCCGGTCCGGGAGGATCCCACATGCCGCGGAGCCATGGCCACTGGGCCTGCGCGTCCGGACCCTGTGCTCTGCAACGGGAGAGGCCACAACAGTGAGAGGCCCGCGTACCGCAAAAAAAATTAAAATAAAAAATAAAATCCGGGTACAAAAATATCTAGTATTAATTCCTTGCTGGCAGGTTCCATACCTAGGAGAATCCCAGCTGTGACTTACGTTTGGCTTGCCTTCACTGGATTGAAACTTAGGAGGCCTTACAAAGCCTTTAACTCAGTGTTTGTTTTCAGTTTCTTTAACTGTTTTTTGTACATCATCTGCCTGTGTTTAAAAGGGTGGTTGCAAAGTTATTTCTCAGGTTAAAATTGTATGGTTTTACCTAGTTTTATTAATATATCTTTACAACTTAAAAATGTGTTCATTATTAGGTGGTAAATTTAATATGACACCTCTATTCAGTTGGAGGGTCATTATTTTAAAAAAAATTTTAAAAATGAATAGATGAAAGGATCAAGTCAGCCTTCCAGCTACTCCTGTTTCTGGCAGCATCCTTTATTTTTGTAAATAGCAGTAACTACCAGTAGTTCTTAGTACCGGGCAAAAACCAGGCAGGTCTCTGCCTAAAAGTTGCTTGTTGAACTGAATTGAAAGCCCACAGAGACAGCACTGACATGGACACAGATGACTCACAGATTCAGTGGAAAGCATTTTGGAAATTGAGCAAATTGTTATTTCTTGAAGGACCAAGGAAAGTGTGTTTTATGTAGTAAAGAGAGTCTAGCTGAAGGTGAAAAGGGTAAGGTCACCACCCATCAGTGTGTTTTTTCTTCTGTGGGGCTGTAATGTCCCAGGCATCATCACCCTGGAGAGTGACCATTTGTTCTCCTTGGGTTTTCATGTGGACGGATTCCACAGATATCAATAGGATTTGTTACTGGAAAAGAGACAGAGTTCTCTATTTTATACCCTATCAATCTCTTCGAAAAGATGGTTATCTCTGTGGTTAACATTGAAAACAGTGACTTAATGTTTTCAAGGGAGAGAGGAGAATGAAACCCGGGTGCAGCTTGATATCCATCTCTTTATTAATAATAGCCAGTTGAGAAAGAGTCATTACCGAAAAATTGTCTGGAGCCCCGGATGACAGAGGGGTTTGGTTTTAAACCTGTATAGAGGTAATTGGGACTCCTCCGTCGAAGTGGATGATGGGCCATGTTTGAAGCTGTTAGATTTCAATGAGACTCATTGTCTATGTATATTTAAGAGTTCACTTTTGGGGAATTCACTTTGGAACACGCAAGCATGCATGTCTTTTCGGTGGTCATACCAAAACACCACGCACACTCACGCGTACACACACAGCTGCATTTATTTTAATGATTATATATTCATATGAGTGTATGTAGTATGTTTATTTCAAACTGTATGCATTTCAATAAAAGCAGGTGCATCGTGAGAGTGTATGGTGTGAGTGTGGAGGATGAAAATACACATGCTAATGCATATGTATAGAGCAGGAGCTCTGCAGAGTTAAACCGCACAGACACGTTTGTGTGTACTTATTACAGTGTGCAATTCCGGCTCCAGGTTTTAAAAAAATTAATGAAAAATATGTACATACAAATGCAAAGTCCTCTGTTGTGATCGGATAAAGACACTGGCATCCTATAAACTGTATGTTAAAACATTCATGTAATAGATGATGCTGTTGTGAGTTGAGAATATCGACAGCACTGTCTAACTTTAAAATCCTGGGTCTCATCTTTCAACTCTTCATTGGAGAATTTTCTCATCAGCTTAATTGGGTCTCCTGAATTAAAACATACCCTCTCTTTTAAGACATTCCTGTATCGCTATTTTTTAAAGTCGAAAACAAAAGAAAGCAAAAAGATGGAAAAAAAGTCTACCTTTTCTGAAAGCTTGTGATGAAATTTATATAATTCCTTGTTTTAAGGATGTTTCCCCCTTCTGAATTGATGGGCATATGTTCTTTAATTGCTACGGAAGGTACCAGCTTTTAGCATCTGTCATTCATTCAGTTATGCCTACTTGATGTCTTTTTAATGGAAACCCATGGCTAAAATTAATTGCTGAAGCTTCTAGATTTATACTTTTCCATTCACTTCTCTGTATTACTGCTACTTAAAGGTCGTGATAGAAGAAAATATATTCTTTAGTGCTCCCCCTGCTTTTTAAAATAAATCCCATAGTTTAACTCTGATCCCATTCTGTGGCTTTTTCCCTTTTTTCTCCCCCCTCCTCTTGTCTTTGGCACACTTTATTTTCCAGTAAAATAAAGAATGAAGATGGATTATTCAAAACTGATAACAGTAATGGGCCATCATGTAATGTTTTATTGAATTTGAGTTCTGTAAATTATGTGGTGGAGAGAAATTTGCCTGCTTAAGTATAACAGAAATTGCTACTGTGTTCCTATAATTCTTCACAGTGTAATTTAAGAAAAGTCCACTCTCCATATCACTATTGAATAAAAGGTAAAAAGGTGCTATTACCCCGACGTGACAGCTCTTGTTTGGCCTCCCAACCGACAGAGATAAATGTGTCTGCTTATAACTTGCTTGGCCTGAGTCCAAGGTAGGAGGTGGAGTTCGAAAGTAGTCTTTCACCTGGACATGTGATTAAAAATTCACCAAACAAGAGGTAGCCTTGAAGAATCTTCTACATGTTTTATTTTTAGAGGGAGGTTTCATCAAATCATATTTTCCTTCTGAGGGCTTTGAAGTTCCACGAAGCTGATAAAAATCTATTTGAATCAGTGATTATGTTCAAAGAGGAGACAAACGGGAGGCCAGACAGGCTTTTTGTTCATACTGGCAGTCTCTTTCGCTTATCTGCTGTTTTAAAGAATTCATAATTAGCTTTTGGAAGTACTGATAATATTTATTGAAGGTTTTTCTTTCTTTTCCAATACTAATGAATTTTACTTGTAAACTCTTTCTGGAATGTAAAAAAGGTTTAGGTATTCATCAGCAAGTTCACTCTTTAATTGAAAACATTAGAAATCTCACCACCACTATGGAATGGCGATGCAGAATAATCTTACGTTTTCACGTATAGAGCACATATTGAACAATCTGAAGATGTGAAGTGCATGAAAAGCAGCTTCTCGTTTCCCATAAAATTGATATCTATGAGGTGCTGGTAACATACTACATAATATACAAAATCGCAAGTTCTTTTTGGAAACAAAAATGACTAATGATTTTGTTTAATTTCATTCAGCAAATTTATTGAGCACCTATGGGGCATAATATTGGTAAATATTTTAGTCCTGGTATTTCAGCGATAGCAAGTATGGTACATGATGACCTTGACATGTTATTTTTTAGCATGAAGAAAAGTTTTTGGTAAGAGGTCTCTCTTACTGTCCACCATGGGGCATTACTACAAATGACCTTGACCTAACTTGGCAAGTCTTAACTGGATTTTCAGTCATGGGAAATGGGAAACAAGGGCCACATACATCTTGAATCCATAAATGTAGCTACTCAAATAACAACAACCCAAACAGGACCAAAACGTCCATTCCCATACCCGGATTCTAATGCCAGTCATTTCGCATCCAGAATTTTCTCAAGTGACATCATTCTCTTTAAAAAAGTAATTAACACATTCTAATCAAAACATTTTCTAATAATATTTTCAAGCATTTCCACCAGGGGGCACTCCCCTCATTGAAAGCCTGGGCCAAAAAAAAAAAAAAAAACACACAAAAACCCGAAGGTTTGTAAAATACCTGAGGCTGTCTACACTGTCTGCTTTCGAGCTCTGTGAATGTCCCAGGATTTGAAATATCAGTCTAGACTTTCAGCACATCCCAGGCAGAAAACCTGCACTCGCTCTAGTTAGAATAATTAAGTGGAAATAAAATGCTTTGCCCGGAAAACATTTCATATGCTCAAATGGGACGTCATGCTAACGTCAAAATATGAGTAGAGAAATTGCTAAATTCTCTCCCAAGTGACCTTCTATCTGTTACTTTAAGCCATACAGGAATGACTCAGTCTCATGTTAGCAAGACTTGATATCATTATGTATTTTTTCATGTGTTGGCTTTCTCACTGTAGTTCTCTGCTGTCTCGGGAAGCATTTGTAATGGAAAGAGATGACATTTTGTTATCTGAGATCTCTGAATGTCTAATTTCAAATTTCCCAAATATAATAACATCTGTTTATAGGATCTCTTTTGACCTAAAGTGTTTTGTAAATAGTTGATTTACAATGTTAGCTTCAGGTGTACAGCACAGTAATTCAGTTTATATATTCTTATATTTTTTTTTCAGATTCTTTTCCCTTATAGGTTATTACAAAATATTGAGTATAGTTCCCTGTGCTATACAGTAGGTCCTTGTTGATTATTTTATGTATGTTGATAGTAGTGTGTATGTGTTAATCCCACACTCCTGTTTTATCCTTCCTCTCTTCCTCTTTGGTAACCGTAAGTTTGTTTTCTGGGTCTGTGTGTCTGTTTCTGTTTTGTAAATAAGTTCATTTGTATCATTTTTCTTAGATTCCGAATATAAGTGATACATGATACTTGTCTTTCTCTGTCAGACTTACTTCACTTAGTATGATAATCTCTAGGTCCATCCATGTTGCTGCAAAAAAAATTTTTTTAATTACTGAACAATTAGTGCAGATAAACGTCTTACAAAGTGCCACATAACTTTCCACTGAAGGCTCACCTTGAGTACATTATTAATTACCATTAGAATTTTCCCATGGGGAACATATCTTGTTGTTAAGTTTCTGTCACCCATTTGGAATTTTTTCCTTCTATGGTCTGAATACACATAATCCATTTAGTAAATATTTATCAAACACGTGGCAGGCATTGTGCTGGGATGACAAAAAAAGAATATTAGACTATTGTACTCAAGGAATTTATAATGTATTTATGTGTACTGTATGTTTCTCTTTCTGTAGAGTTAAGATATATTGCGTTGTGAAATACATCTTTTAATATCTTTAAAGATTTTTTATCCCCATTTGGTAGGGAAGAGTTTAGAGCAAGGGCTGTTTTTTTAACACCTATTTTCAAACATTGTTTCTGAGACCTGTATTTCTTGGTTTCAACGTGACACATCAAAAACACAGTCAATCTAATTAGTTGGCCTTGCGCAAATTAAATAGCTGGGTGATTGACTGCCTGTTTGACTGAATTTTAGTTAAATTGACTGGATGTTTTGCTCATGTATAAACACAGTTGCAACATTACTTGTCAGTATTATAAATGAAAGGACAAGTACCCTTCATTCTTCAGTCACATTTCTTAGGGTGAAACTGGCTTCCCTTGCATAGACCAAATGAGAAACTAAAATGTACTCTTAAGCCCTGGAGCCTATTGGAGGATCTTTTTTAATAGCAGCCTATATAGATCGTTTTTGAAGTGGACGCTGCTTTTATATTGTCTGTACCCAACTGTTATCTTGGGGCAATATGCTACATTTTCTTTGAGGAATTGGGAACAAAGCCAGGTTTGCACTTCTAGGAAACCATGAAAAAACCCCAATGTTATAACGTTGGGGCTTGGTTGTTTTGACATGACACTTTACCTCCCTTTCCCAAATGTACCCTGTTGCCATTTCTGCAGGGTTATTAGAAAGTGAAATTTGCAAATGATATAGAGATCTCCACATTTTATTCTGAGCCATATTGTGATAAACTGAAATGTAGAAAGCAAACACGTCTTGGCATTCCAGGCATTTTTTCATGCAGAAGGTTGAAGAGGTAAGGCCTGCTTAGTCCTTATCAAATGGGCAGAAAATGTTTCTAATCCTTGTATTTCATATAAGCCCTTAAACAAAATTGTGGAGAAACACCCATTTTTAAAATGCATTCTTCCAAAAATTAAAGAAGTAGTTAACAATTCTCTGTTATTTGGGGAGGAATACCATAAAGAAGTTTACTAATGGTTTGTGAATTTCTTCTAGCACTATTAAAAATGTTTATTCCCCAAGAAATTTGATTTTTACAGAATTTGATAATATTCTTTTTCTTGGCATGCTACGATGGATTTTTGCAGTGTGGAAAAGGGGTTATGTATTTCAAATTTAAAGGATGGTTTCTGAAGTTCAAATTTTCAACCTGTTACTCAGAGGTATATTGTATAGCAAGCAGTATAGTTTCCTTAAGCGGTAAATAGAATCACTTGTCATTGACTCCAATAATTTGAAAACCAAGGAATAATGTAAAATATTGCCTGCAAAAACATAGCATAAATCTTAGATGATGCTTTAGTGATATTCTTTTTCCTAGTATGTTACAATTCATTTTCAAGTATTTTCTTTGTAAATCCTACTTCTCTCGAAATGGCTTTGTATCTTTACATATTGGGCTGTTGGCATTCCACTGCCTTTGTCTTGGCAGCTTGAGAACTATACAGTTCAGTGCTGTCGTATTATGAGCATTTCATTTATTCTTAACTTGCCTCAATCCTGTCTCTGTGAAAGATTTCATGGCAAGTTAAGCTACTCAAAAGAAGGAGACCAATTAGGCAGTTGCAGTTTATGTTATATGTAAAGCAGACGCTTAATAAAATTAAGAATACAATTGAGGCTCTCTTCTCTACCACTTCAATTGTAACTAATATATTCCTATGTGGAATTAATGCTTCTGACTGTTCATTTTCTGAACAGAGTGGAGAAGAAAAGGAAAGGTTCACCGCGGGCTGGGCAGAGCATGGGGGCAAGCTCACCCTGTGCCTTTCATTCCCTGCAGGGCTTGCTTTCAGAAATCCTACGAAAGGAAGAGGACCCCAAGACTGCATCCCAGTCTTTGCTGGTAAACCTTCGGGCTATGCAGAATTTCTTGCAGTTACCGGAAGCTGAGAGAGATCGAATTTACCAGGATGAAAGGGAAAGGAGCTTGAATGCAGCCTCAGCGATGGGTCCTGCCCCCCTGATAAGCACACCGCCCAGCCGCCCTCCCCAGGTGAACTCTCTTTTTCCTCCTCACCTTTCTGCTTTTTGTTTTTGTTTAAAAAAAAAGAAAAAGTCTAAGGAAGAATCTCAACCAGCATGAGAAAGGTAGATGGATAGGGATTTTTTTTTAATAGTAATTCATAGACTTGCTTGAGGAGAATTTGGTCCCAGCTCACTAATTCTGATATAAAAACAAGTAGCTACTAATTAGATAGAGGGAAAAAAATTACTTTGTGTTGCTTCATTTGGGGGGTTCTTTGGGGGTGAAAAGTCATCTTGAAATGGGATATTTGGCCCTACTACTATTAAGTAAAAAGGTATTTTAAACTCAATGGGGGAAAAAAAAGTAATGAAGTCCATTTTATCCCTGCACGTTTTAGAACCACCATTTGAATAGTAAATAAATAAAAATAAATAATTCCATTTGTATTTATGCTTTCCAATACCAACTGCAGCTGGTACCAATTACGCATCATCTCGTTTGTAATCTTTCATAATTAAGTTTAATACAATCCTTGAAGGCAGCTTTAAATGGGGCTGATAAGGAATTCCATCCATATTCCCAGAAATGGGCACATTTTCTATTTTCCAAATTTTTGCACTTTTTAGAAAGGACAGAAGTCACCTGCCAGGTAATTTTGTGTATGCGCATCTGTATTTTTTTTTAATCAAGTTTAAAAGGTAGCCTCAAAACTATTATGAGAATTGAGAAGTTAATTTTCAGTACAGCTGTTAGATACAAATTTGAGAGTGGATTAGATGTAAGATCCACAAGCAAATATATTTCTTACACATTTAATTTGTGGCCTGTGCAACTCTTAACAATGAGGTCAGCTAAAACGATGGAAAGTAAATATGGAGTACTAATTAAAAGTGCTTATGTAACATAATGTCATAATGAAATTATCTCTTAATGTTAATTTCATCAATAGTAAAAAATGGTCATCCATTTCCAAGTATAGAGATAAAACTCACTCAACACTAAAAGTGAAACTGCCATAGATACTCCATAAATAAGAAATAGACATAATATACAGCCACTTGTGGAGGGTCTTAAACTGCATATTGTAATGTTCTGAAATGATTATTGTTTAGAACCATCCCAAAGGTCCATTTTCTCCATTTTATTCAATGAAAATCAATTAAGTCTTAATGTCTATAGGAGCAGACGATAAAGAAGGCATTGCTGTAACTTTAAGAAAGATATGTTTCTCTAAGCAGAAAAGAATGGCACCCAAATACATGCATACATGTCCATCTGCCGACACACACACTTACTGAATTTGATCTGTTAAGCCTTCAATACAATATTTCTTACCAAAAAGAATGAGGAATTCTTTATATACATATATGACTTTTGTAAGAGCGATTAAACAAAAAATACTTGGACTTGACTGAACGCTGAGTTTGTGGTGTTTAGAGTTATCATATGTACCATCATTAGTTAATTTTGCTGTTGCAGTCATCATTGGAAGGCCTCTGGGCAGAGTTATTTTACTTATCACTTAATCTTGCAATACTAACAAAAGAAGGGCTTACTTAAGACCAGTGTGAATTTAAGCGTTGAGCTGCTTCTTTTTTTTTTGTTTTAATCTATCCAAATATTTGACTTAGTAGTTCCTTAATAAAGCTTTTGTTTTCTAATTTTTCTAGGACTTTAATGCTTTTATTTGTTTTCCAGATATGATTCTGCTTTCCTTACTCATCGTTTTTTGTTTTTTTTAGCCAAAATTACATTAATTCTTAATTGTGATATTTATTTTTGTATACTATTAAGATACTCTGGGTTGCTTTCCTATATGTATGTCTAAAGACTATACCTGCTGATAAGTTGGGATAGAAACTGTAATTTATTTTGGCCTGAATTACTGATAAACTGGTTGAGCCACCCTCAGCTGTATGTGTTTGTTCTCAAGAGGGGGTTGAGACCAAGCCTTTAGCTGGGATATTTAGCCAGTGATGAATGTACTTAGATACTGTAGATTCTTAGTGAAGCTCTTTCACAGAAAAAAAGTTTCTATTAACACAATATTATTGGCCATCTAACCACATTCTGAAATGATTATCTGATATGTGTGAATAATTTTATTTCACTGCTTCATAGAGAATCCCTCTGCATTCCTTAATTTTATCATAACAGAGCTCACAACCGGTTTGTTCACCTTTTACCCTTGGACAGTGATTCAATGAATTAAATTTTAGGGAATTTTTGATGTATTATCAATGTAAAATGAGTACTTAGGATTTGGAAAACCGGGTTATAGAGCAGTTGAGTTAGTGCTGTTTTGCAGCAGTTGAAATCCAGTGCTTAACCTGGAACCAACATACCACACATAAGGTTTTCGTGTGCTTATTTACAAATGACTAAAATGGAAGGGGTTTAGTAAAGGAGGAGACCACAGGTATAGAAAAGGACTGCAGGATTTTGTCTTTTTATATTTTGCCAGAGAGGAATCTGTGTGAAATCACTGTGCATTTCATTCCCTCCCGCTCCCTGCCCCCCCCCACAATGAAGATATTCAAAATCTGTTTTGAGACTAGTCTTTGGCTTGGGTTGGACCGGAACAGGATTTCTTTCTAATGCTTGTTGAAGGCAGAGGTCCCTTGTGGCTCACTGAAGACCCAGGACACCTTTAGGCCTGAGAGACTGGATTATCTTCCAGCTTCTCTGAAGAGTTTAGGTCATATGGAAGATGATTGGATGTCCCTGGGTCCTGCCAGACCAAGGACCTAAACCATTGAGGAACTCAGGTTATAAATCATCTTCAAGAAGGGGCTTCCTTCAGGCCCTGGGTGTTATTCTTAGGAGAACCTCACCAGGGAAAACCTAGGCCAGCCTCAGGAAGCTCTTGGCTGGCTCTGCCTTGGCGAGATGGCTCCTGTGCACTCCTGTCCCTCAGGCTTCGGTAGGGGTAGCCACGCCAGGAGCTTTGTCTTCTGGCTGGGGCAGTAGGCTCCGGGCCAGAGCTGTTGGTTGAAAGCATATTTTCCCAATGTCCATGCTCTGATTCAAGAAATATGAATACCTTGCACTTGACAATGATTCACAGTTTTCTCAGCACCTTCACATGCGTGAATTCATGGAATCATTATACCAACCTTTTGGTATGAGAAAAATGAGAAAAGTCAGATACTTAGTTTTCAAATCCCCTATTCAGTCGGATGCTCTTTCCCCTACCTCAAGCCACGTCCTCAGAAGACAGACATTTTAGAAAGGAGAAAATGAAACTCAGGGACTCTTTCTGTTTGTCAGAGAGGATGAGAAGTTTTCTTGTTAGGTTAGAAAGAGGAACACATGTGAAATGTTCTTCTGATAGAATACACTGAATATTTAACAAATGGTCCACTTTGGAGGACTTTAGACTTTAGACAGTTGGGCATTTCTGAGGTTGTAGAGAAAAGAGCCCTTTCCAAACTTTGGTGGTAGGAGTATCTGGGAGACACCAATCCCTGCAAATCTCCATGGCCTTAAAGATTTCTTTTCTGACTATCGCTTAGCAAATTTTCCAGATGAGTTTACAAGATGAATCTTATTAATAGTAATTAATTATTATTTTCTGGAAGTTGTCTATTGCACTAAACATATCCATTTTAAGTTGATGGTTTCTATTTAGGTGTGCACTTACTGTGGATTTATTTGTGTGTTTTAAGATGTGTGACTTTTGGAGTTAAATGAGCAATTTCTGTCTTCATAAGGACCATTTGAAAGCCTATAATTATCAAGTTATAACTTTTACATGAATTATATAATATTTTTTCTTTTTTTTAACATCTCGTTATGGTATTCTTTGGTTTCTTCTGAAGATGGGACATTTTACAACAATGTTTTAGAAAATGTACAAAGTTTATATCAATAGAAGCGATATATAATTAATTTAATCTGGTAGTTGCACACTCTGTCTCTTTACAACACATTCTTCTATAGTATAATGAAACATAGGTTCAGTTGTGGGCAGGAACTTCACACTTGATAAAAGTTTTATTTGTTATGAATCCCTTGACCAGCTTTATTTTAAGATCACATATGTGCTTGGAAAACACTTCTCATTAATGGTCATCTTTTAAAAGCTAGAGGACTTTTGAAAGTCTAGATCTGGAAAATAACTAATATGGTTTCTACAAAAGGAAGAAAAGTGTAAAAAGATAGAACCATGATACTCAAAACAGTATTAATATATAAAAGTATGAAAATGTGGACTGTTTTCTATCACCAATAGGAATTCCTCAAAATAGCACGGATTTTTTAAACTAATGATAAAACCATCCCCTACTAAAAATTAGACATTCATGAGCTAGATTTAGCAAAGGGCCACCAAAAAACAGGTGCAGCATGTCTTAAAAAATAATAAGAATTTTCCCAAATAAAGAAGTCCTATATAACATCATACCCTGAGTGTATTGCAGTGATTCCTAAGATAAGCATTGGTGTTAGACTCAAGTTCAGTTCTCAGCCTTGCCCCATGGACAAATTACTTAACCTCTTTGTTAGCTTCTCAATTTAAAAATGGGGCAGTAATGTGACATTACCTACTCAGGGCTATTATGCAGGTTAATGTATGTTAACACAAGGCCCAGCTCATAATAAACAACTGATAAATGTGAGTCTCTCTTATTATCATAATTATTATTAAAACTACATCAACCTTTAATTGCATATGGGCATGCCCTCACGCATGTGTGCAGTATGAGCTTGCAGGCAGTTCCACTTGCATCAAGGAAGAGCACAGACGCCAGTCAGGACCACAGTAGAGTCCATTTTGTGTAGCCTGTATGTAGTACATATATAGTACGTATGTAGTGTATATAGTTCATTTTGTAGTATGGGTTGATGAATTCAGCAGCGGTAAAGGAGCAAAAAATTCTCATGGAAAATCTGTGTTCTACTGAACAATTGTAGTGAAATAAAAAGCACACCCTAGTGCTACACCCTCTCCCCATGTGGGAGGGTAAATAGCAGAAGCTCCAATTCTTAACTACTTCCCTGGCGCCACCGTAATGATGGAGTGGTACACGCTACCTTGATAAATGCTATTCAGAAAGCAACTGCATTTATTTTACCTCCTGTGCTATTTGCAGAGAAGAGCTGAAGAGTAGTTTGTTTTGCCTGGAATGAACTACTTTATGAATTTTAATGTGTGATATAATATTAAAAGCTAAACCAGGATTAAAGAAGATTTTTTTTGAGCTAAGCTAAAATAGTACTTAGTAGAGTGAGGTATAAAAGATTTTTGTTTCCATTTTTACCTGGGGAAAAATTTCAGCTTTCATATTTTTGAAAAGCTGTCCAAGTCAGTTCCCCTTAAGCAATACCTTGTGTTTAGAGAAAAATGTGGTTCCAGAATTCTAATAGCTTATCTCTAATAAGATGCATATCTGAGCCAACAAGATGATAAGGAAGAGCTTTTCTAAATATTTTTTAAATGAGTAATACAGTTTCTTAATATTTTTAAAAGTTGTTGCTCTCACCTTTTTTTTTTTTTTTTTTTTTGCTTGCGGTACGCGGGCCTCTCACTGTTGTGGCCTCTCCCCGTTGCGGAGCAGAGGCTCCGGACGCGCAGGCTCAGCGGCCACGGCTCACAGGCCCAGCTGCTCCACGGCCTGTGGGATCTTCCCGGACCGGGGCACGAACCCACGTCCCCTGCATCGGCAGGCGGACTCTCAACCACTGTGCCACCAGGGAAGCCCTCTCACTTTTTTTTTTTTTTTTTTTGAAAGAACTTTTACAAAGAACTTTTAAAAAGTACTTTAAAAAAGAAAAAAGTACTTTTCAACTTTTGATTGTGTTGGCTACTAGGAGATTTTTCTTTTTTATGATTTAAAATGTTTGCTTTTTGGTTCAAGTTGTAGTTGCTTTATTAAAAAAAGAAAAATTAAACCAAAGAAATTTTTAGAAACAAAATCACAGGGTTGAAACAAATGATTATAACCCACCTCAAAGATAAATTCTTAAACATCATTTTTACAAAAGAATGAAAATGATTTTCAAAACACACTGAAACACCAAGTTTCCAAAGCCTGCCCTCTTAACTGTTGCTAAGCAGATGATACCAAGGAACTGTTTCTTCCAATGCCCTGAACTTCATGCCTCCATTTCCATAACATTCAATGTTCAAAGCGATTGAAATGGCTTTTCTTTTCTCTTTCATTTAAGCAGTGAAAAAAATAGGTATTAAAAGGGACCCCATGTGGTGATCAAATCTATCCTTCTGCCTCAAAGCAAGACCACCCCAGAGCAAAGTTGCAAATCTCAGCAAAGCAACTTCGTAGGCAATTTATGGTAATGCATTAACTCTTCTGGCTCCTAAAGTGGTGTTTAGCAGATTACTGCTTCAAAGCCCTGTGTCTGTGCCTAGTGGCCCCCAGTCCTTAAGATGCCTCCGTGAGTTAGTGCCCTTGCTTACTGGAGTGCAGAGCTGGCAGGGGAAGGCTGAAATCCAGCCTCTGCTCTTGCTGTTTCTGTCTGCGGATTATGCTTTAGGAGAGGCCAGTGAGGCCAGCCAGTGGGTCCCTTGTCCTGCCTCACCTTCTGTGTCCTCACTGGGGGCCTGTGGTCCAACCGTTTCCCAGCATTATCCTTTCCGTGCTCCCAAGGGTAGTGTCCAGGTGGGAGAGTCTAGCTGCATCCTCCAGAGGTGAGTTATTTTGCTTACCAGGTAGAAGTTACGAGTCAGAAAGCACGTTGTAAAGGAGACTCAGCTTTACTCTCTAAGTGCAGGGAATTAAATGGCTTAGGATAACCTCTGCCCCTCTTTTGATACCAAATATTTGGGGGCAGGGTGAAATAAACATTAGAAGACTTACTGTATGACTAGGAAGGTGTGTCATTTAGTGCCCCAAAATCATTTGTTTATCTTAAAATGAGCTTCATTTTCTGTTGTTCCTAGTGGATGAGAGAAATGGTCCAAGATGGTAAGTTTCTAGAGAAGGAAAACCTGGATTCTGTAAAGGACCCTAAGAAACGTGGTCCTTGATGAATCACTTTGCCAGGAGAAATGTGGTCCTGCATCTGGACAACTTTTCATTTATGTTTTCATCAGTTTCCCAGTAAAAAGCAGCTACATGGTTCATATGTGAATTTCCCAGGCTGGTTGGTTCCTGTAAATGCTCAATAAAGATCAAATTTTTATTTTAAAGGTTTAAAGTTTTAAAGATTGTTTTTAAGTTTTGAAGATTAATCATGGTATCAATAAATTCTGAGGTTGATTTTCCCCCTAAATTTTGTGGCATTTTTCTGCAGCTATCTGCTTATCATTATTACCAAAGGCATTTATATTAATTTCTCACTCAAGATTATACATTTTGATTATATTTGTAAGTCACTGTTTATATATTTTGTGTAACTTGCAGTCATGTTCTATTAAATATTGTGAAACTTTTTCTTATTGTCTGGTTCCACCAGTCAAAAGGAAAGAGTTATATACAGCGGTGCCAGGAAATGATGAAATAATTATACAGAACAGCTTGGACATGCATGTGTAAAATGCAACCAGCCTTTATGATAATTAAGCAAGGCACTCTACCTGTTTCATGGATGGATAGAAGATTTAAATGTGCAGCTCTGCAAATGGCTTTGTTATAGAAGGTTTTTTAAATGAAACATAAGAGGAAAAGGCATTAAAAAAAAAAGTCTAAAATTAAAAAGGCCGTAGTATGTAATAGCTATTAGTGATGCAATTGTCTCTTAGGCATCGGGTACCCAGCGAAGATAGAAGATACAGCCCTGTGCATTATGATTTTAATTGTGAATTTCCTTTGTTAGAATTGCCGTGGAAGGTAATTGGGAAACAATTAGTTTAGGGTTTTCAAGTCTTTGAAACTATTCCATTTTCCAGAAAACTTACTTTATGGCATTATAATTCCTGGTTGTCAGCCGGCAGTTGCTGTCGTATTACAGCTGCAGTCACCTGTGACACTATGACTTCCTTAACTTAAGCAATCTGATATCCAGCTAAGAACTCATGTTGAATGACCGCATTGTTGATCACCTTGATCGTAAAAGGAGCAACAGTATCCAGTTTGGATGCCGAGCCTGAGAAGCTTCAAAACAGTTTGGCCAGTGGGAAATGACAGGCATGTTCAAAATGTTTTGTAGGTGAAAACAGCTACCATTGCCACTGAGAGGAATGGGAAACCAGAGAACAATACCATGAACATTAATGCTTCCATTTATGACGAGATTCAGCAGGAAATGAAGCGCGCTAAAGTTTCCCAAGCTCTGTTTGCAAAGGTGGCAGCAACCAAAAGCCAGGTAAGAGCCTCTGTTAGGCCTGGAGAACGTTTATCTGCGATGCCTGTGAAAGTTCCTTCGAAGGGGTGTCTATTTGCAAGTTGAACTTGCATCCCTGAGAGGTCACGGTTTCCAGGATTATTGACAGAGCTCATGATGAAACAGAGTGTTCAGATTCAGGGAACAGAGACGCTTGGTTGTGTTTCCTCCAACAGCTACTGTCCAGACCACAGATTTCTCAGGAAATCCCTGAGTCAGTTAATAGTTGTTTCCAGAAGAGTACTGTAATGTATAGGAGGTTTCTCCATCTGGTCTATTGTAGTGGAACAAATAACTTGAATTATTATTATTTCATTAGTACTTAGGTGACCTTGATTTCTATCCTAAAATACTACGAGCGTTGTATTTTTTTTCTGTTCCAACTCAGGCATCTACAACTGTTAGGTGTGCTTATTAAAACCAAGTGACACACACACACACACACACACACACACAGCTTTGTAAAATAATGATTTTAGTTATATATATATATATATATATATGTATATATGACACACAAATTTAATTACAATTAGGAAAATTGTCTATATCTTTTGAATTATAAATGAATCGAATTGAATGGGAAAAGTGGCAGGTCCCTACAAGACATAACGAAGGACAGATAATGCAGTCTTTTTGTCATATATTGATAATTTCTGTTCATCAAAAGTAGAGTCATCTACATGAACAAGCTCACAGTTATCTACAAACCCTTGTTCAAGGCCGGGAATACTTTTTAAAGGACCAGAAGAATACCGGTCTTGTCCAGTATAAGTCTTGTCCCCTTTGCAGAAAGATTTGATAACACTATCAAAGTGAGATTGAGAGGCAATCAGGGAAATTTTAGACACATATATTTCATTATCGTTAATGAACCCTCCTTTGTAAAACAGCCTGGCTGCTGTCAGCCTCTGATAACATTATACAGTCCTGAGACTGTTTACAGTGTGAGGTATTTACAATACAGTACTTTCCTTATTAGGTTTTTCTGAAATTTCACTCTAGCAACATTCATAGTGGTCCTTGATGGGAGTTTTGCTTGAGAAAAGGTGGTTCTCGTTTAAGTTATAGGCTGGCTGGAAGTACGTAAGGGATATCTTGGAAATGTTATATAAAAATGATTAAACTCAAGCTGTGGACTGTAGAAATTACTGCTTTATAGGCTACATGCCTGCGCACCCTTCAATCACTGTCAAAGTGATAATTTCTACAATAACATGTTTCTTTTATTGTGAGATTCTAAACATCAAGTGCTGTTTAAACATTAAACTGAATTGTTTATGTTAGTGCCATACTCGGCGTGTCATACATCAGGCCACCGTAATCTCTCATGGAATGTAAAATTCTGTCATGAATCATGGCTTGTATATCGGAAATTACTGTAATTTTGATTGGAAATTACAGGGCTCTTGAAATGTTTCTAATTATGATAGAATGTCAGAGCCGCTTCAAACCTGTGTGCTTCTTCAGATGTCTTCATTTACATGCCAAGACTAGGCATTAAGGAGAAATGTCCTGTTCGCACATCGCCCCTCACCCACCCACCCTGCACCTTCTTCTTTTGGCTATTTAGTCTAATTAGGATGAGGATCTCATATTTCAACATAGTTTATCCTGCTTTTCTTTCTGATTCTGCATCTCTTCTGACCTTTCCAATTAAATTATCAAGAATAACAGACTGTCTTCTTACAAGGCCAAACACTTTCCCCCAATCTCCAGAATAGATAAACAGAGAAACTAAACATGCATTATTGTGATAAGGGGCAGCCTTAAAACCAACAAACAAAAATAGACTATTAAAACTTTTGGGTAAGTTGGCATCTGTCATATAATCACCACCACCCTCCCTCTCCTTTCTGACGAGAGCATAGCTCCTTCTGGCTAGCAGCGTTTTTGCTACCTTCATTCTTTCTTTCTTTTAAATGATATCCACAATTCTCCCCTCCTGGGCTGAGTACTGATTTTGGAGCTATTCAGACAGTGGTAGCAATGGGTTGGTAATGTCATGTGAGTGATGTTCTAAGGGTTTTTTTAACATCTTTGCTCTTTGGGCTCCTGTCCTACGAAGCTCCCCATGAGTCACTTTCAGAGATGTCAGTTGCCAACTTCTGTGTATCTGCCACGATGGTGTGTTCCCCAGAACCCCCAAAGCTTCTAGCTCATCTCCTCATTACTGGTTGAAAGAGATTCCAGGGGGCCAATTGTAGACTACTGGGGTCCAGCAGACCATTAACTTTCATTCCCTCACATAGTTATTCCTAACTACTAATTTACTGGAACTTCGTTAAAAAGTGTTTCTGTAGCTTTCTCTTAGCTGTTCAGTTTAGATGTTAGCACTGCCCTCTTTATGAAAATCTAAAAGTTGATGATTACTGAAAAATAAGTCCAAAAACTGTATATATCCCTAAGAGAAGAGATCTAACTTAACAAGGGCAGGTAGTCCATTGACTTAAGTTCTGTTCACCTGCCATGATTTTTTGTGAAGGAAATAGAAAAACTAGAAAACAAACCAAAACCAAAAAAAAAAAATCTTCAAATCCAACGTACCTTTCTCATGGTCAGAATTCTTAACTTGAGCAAGAGTTGTTTATGCCTTGGAGATAGGTGCCAAGGCTTGTCAGCATGGGCAGAGGTCCTCCCAAATGAAACACGTGTACAGTGTGCTGGAGCCATTTTATCTCAACTGGTCCAGCCCCATCTGCTTCTGTATCTCGCCCTGATTCTCTATGTTGGCCTAACATTCACTACCTTTTTTGTGCTAGACCCCGTCCTGCATTATATATTATCTGCATTTAGTTCTCAGTAACCCTGTGGGCTGTAACATTGATTTCCTCATTTTACACGAGGGTTACTTGACTAAAAAGTAGGAGAGCCAACCCCAAATTCTGCATCTCAGCATCACTATTTTAGTGTCTCCTCAGGGTTCCAGGCAGCATCAGGACCAAAGGAAAGAGGAATTAAGGATGCTGGACTAATTGATAGTGGAATGGGAGGGGCTTTCCTTTCTTCACTGACATATTCATGGAATATGGGTTCTTGCCAACATAGGGCCCTTAGAAGCCAAGCTTTTTCACGTCTGTTTGGGGTTGGGGTGTAGGGAAGGGTACATGGTGGAGGACTCAAAGGACGCTATGGTCCAGGCTGAGTCACTGCTGTTCTGGTATTGGGAAATGATTTAACCTTTTTGAACCCAAGATTTCTTTTAACATGGGAGGAGCTCCCATGCTGTCATGCATGCAGAAGAGCTTTTAGATTTACAGCACTGTAACACAAATAGATAATGTCTTACAATGTGCTAAGCAAAAGACTCGGACCTGCACACAGAGTGACTTATTTATTATCTATTTTTCTATCTCAGATACTTTTTATTTTACAAAGTAAAGCTTTAGGTAAATCCTCTGAATGGCAGAGAGCAGGATTATTTTGAAAAGGTAGTACAGCCCCAGAATGTGGTGGAACCAGACATGTGTAGCTGTGGTCTGCAATGACTAATGCACAAAGTATTTTCAGGAAAAGAAACCAACTTTTCAGATCCCACCATTTCACATGTATTATACTTTCTCTTCGATGAGTAATAGAAATGAGATTGTTTTTAACGTTAATAGAAATGTCTGGGTAAAGTATGCAACTGCAAACTGAAGGTAGGCTACTTTTTGTGCTTGGGTAGGAAAGCAGGCTAACGCAGACTTTAGAAAGATGATATGCTTTAAACATAATGTGAATCGCTACAAATGAATACACTGTATACTGCGGGTATTCAAACAAGCAGCCTTTTTTCCAAGTGAATCATATTAGAATTTTATCAAACATTTAGTCTGATAACATTCAAATATTTATGAGAGCAGAATTCGCTAATTTTACTGTTTTAAAAAAATAGTTGATTTGGGTAATAGCCATTACGGTATCAAGGTTCAGTTACTGTTCAGTGGTTATAGTGTTTTCATATGGGAGACGGAAATGGAATTTTTTCCTTAATGGTGGCAGATGTTGGGATCTAATTTTATTCCGCAGCAAACCTCCTGAGAGCTCTGAGACTTAAGGTGTATGTCCAGCAAGGGGACATTAGCAGTGCCGTAGGCCTTGCCTTGTACATCGAATTGTTACATTGATTTTCATGTTTGCAGAGGTGGAGCTCGCAGATACAGTAATGCAGTCAGTTTAAATAAAGGGCTTTTCCAGAGCGGCTGCATCCCCACTTGCGTTTAGAAAATGATTTCTCTCTAGTGCGTTATTGAACAGGGTATTTCTTTTAGGTAAAGCAGCTAGATGATGGAAATTCTATTTGACTGAACATGCTTTTCAATAGAATCTTTTGCAGTCTCTACCTACCAGTCCTGTAGTTACTGGACTCTTTGGCTGCAACAACTTCGACTGCTTGATAGGTGTGGTTTTTTGCACTAAAAAAAGAATTTCTGCCTCTGTGAAGATAGCACGACCAGTAGAAGAGACCAAATAATTCGAAGCCTTTTGCTTTCTTCCATCTACTTTTCAGACACTTTTGTCATTGAGATTCAAGACCTCTAGGATGGGAGAGAGAGGGGAGAGTGAAGGAGAAAGAAGAAAGCTTTAGTGCCCTTTGGGCTTGTAGGTAAAAAAAAGAAAGAAGCATCTTCAGATTTGGTAATTCTTAGATGGTGATGGGAATGCCTTAAATACGAGTAAGACAGGATATGTCACAAATCATTAGAGGTAGAAATAGGGCTAAGAATGTCATTTTCATTGCTGGTTATAGGAATCTACAGTGATAAAATCCAGGAAAAAAAAATCACGGCACCATGACTGCATTCTGTATTCTAGCATGTCAGCGAAGCCATCTTTTATTTTGTTAGCATCAAATTACACTTCACAGAAACTACACTTTGAAGCCCTGTGCTGATTCATTTTTTTGGAATGTTCACATAACAGACTTCACTGCAACACGATTTCACCTGTGTAGCCTCCTGTTTCAGATCCACAGGAGGCCCCTGCAGATTTGCGAGTCACGGTTCCGGTTATTTCTGGTGTCACATGCTTTTCTAGCAGCCTGTGGGAAGATCTTTACATCGTGTCCTCAGAGCCCCTTCTCTTGGACTAATAGAGTTGCCTTCAGCCAGCATCGAAGGCGAGAACTGCCTCTTCATACATTTTCCATCTAGTGCCTTATTTTATTTTACTTTATCCATTTATTTATTTACTTTTTACTGGGTGGGAGGAGATCCTGGGGAGATACAGGTTAGGTTTCCCTGGATCAGCTTCCGGGAAGAAGGAAGAGGCCAAAGGAATGCTTGAAGAGAGAAGAGAAGTAAGACAGCCCAGCGTGTAGTATCTCAGGACTGCCTGTATTCAGGTTTACCTACATTTGGGGAGGGCCCGGTGCTGCCTTCTTGATAAAGACGTGGAGACCCGTCCATCTCCTATTTAAGGTGTTCTGTGGGAGCTATCTCTAAAAATCCCTTCTGTCTAAATATTGGGAATCCATGTTGGATTTAGTTTTCTGCAGTGTAGACCTATCTTTATGTCTCTAGTGGTTGCTCAACAGGACTTTTGAAATTAATGGCTTTAAATACATAAACATTGACATAATCTAGCGGTTTAAAGGTACATGATTGTGTTATACGATGTTTTAAGAACTAAATTTGTGAATCTGAGCCCTTTCCACATTTCTATGTTATAAAAACAAGCATATGTTTAAATTAATCTAGGGTTTGATCAAGGAGGTTCAGAATTATTAAATAGAACACGTACTTGCCGATCATATTTTTGGCTAAAAAAAAAATCACGTAATGGGGTGTTTTTCCCCCAGGCACTTGATATTGTCTATTGCAGCAAGTCGAACCGAAACTTCTTGGTTATCTTATTGCCACCTTCAAATTATTTAAAAATTTGTTTTCCTCTAAAATTTAAAATTCGGTAACTAGAGTGATATAAATGCATCTTCCTCATTCTCCCAGTTAATAAGTTCACTGTAACAAGTATAGTCATAACTCATTAAGCCCAGTTTCTCCATCTTTCAAAAAATGTCATAGGAAAATATTAGTCAAGATTTGAAAAGAAGCAGTTTGTGAATATTGAGCCAACTCTCTAAAGAGGGTTATCATGTGAGGAAGTTCCGGGAAGGTGACCCCAGGAGTGGTCCACTTGGAAGCAGACCAGTGTAATGCAGTCTAAAGCATGAGTATAGCAAGTACATATGCGTAGAATCTGCTTTAATCTAAGGCCACCTTTTGTCCTAAAATGTAGTATAAGTTGAAAAGTGTGGACTCATAATATCCTATGAAAGTTCCTCTTTTTGGAAGCCCTTCTATAACCATCTTTGACAATTGAAGAGTTAAAGTTCTTCAGGACAGGATCCGGTATCTACAAAATGGGAGTAGGGAAGAGACCAAATCCATGGGTTTGTTTTTTTTTTACATCTTTATTGGAGTATAATTGGTTTACAATGGTGTGTTAGTTTCTGCTTTATAACAAAGTGAATCAGTTATACATATACATATGTTCCCATATCTCTTCCCTCTTGCGTCTCCCTCCCTCCCACCCTCCCTATCCCACCCCTCTAGGTGGTCATAAGCACCGAGCTGATCTCCCTGTGCTATGCGGCTGCTTCCCACTAGCTATCTACCTTGCCTTTGGTAGTGTATATATATGTCCATGCCACTCTCTCGCTTTGTCCCAGCTTACCCTTCCCCCTCCCCATATCCTCAAGTCCATTCTCTGGTAGGTCTGTGTCTTTATTCCTGTCTTACTCCTAGGTTCTTTATAACATTTTTTTTCCCTTAAATTCCATATATATGTGTTAGCATACGGTATTTGTCTTTCTCTTTCTGGTTTTAACTCTTAAGTAGGAATGAATTTCAAAACGGAATGTCATTCAGTTAAACTTCACACATAATTATAACACTGATTTCGTTCTTTCACAAACTACCAAGTGAAAAGACAAAGTGTTTCTCAGAAGTCTCAACAGTTGTCTTTTATGGTTTGGGTAGTAAAGGTAGGTTTTATTTTAGCTTTATCTTCTTTTTCCCTCATATGAGAAATGAAAATAAAAGCCCCGTGAAATGAATGAGCTCTAAAAATGCATTTATGCAAAATGACAGTAGAAAAATAGCTCTGGAAGAAACTGCACTGTTAAACTTTCACATCAGTGAAAGGTACTAAAAGAGGGATGGAAGAACTTATGTTGGTAATAGGAATCTGATGTAGAATTTTTGGGCCTTGCAAGACCTGCACCTTAAAAAGTAACCTTTGAGATTATTCATTTTTATAACTGTAGTTGTTATGCTTTTGCACATGCAGTTCTTTTGCGTGACAAAATGACACAACTAAATCATAGACCACCCATTTATATATATAAAATATACATATTAAAAATGTTTTATTTATAAATATATATATTTATATAAATATAAATACATAAAACAAATAAATATAAATAAATTAAATAAATATATTTATATATCATATAAATATAAGATATATATGTATATTTTATATATATATAATATATATGTATTTTAGAGATTAATAGAAATATAGCCACTTCATAATTTGTCATTAAATACCTTGAAAAAATATAAGCTCCAGTCTGCTGATGGCGTCGCCGTACAATTGCTAAATTGATGAAGTTGTCCCTTTTCTAAGACCTAATCTACTTCTGTTGTCTGGTCATAGAGAATCTGTTCTCCTCTGATTTCTTGCTTCAACCATTCCAGTGGCCTTTTGTGTAATTTTCTTTTTTTTTTAAAACAATCCCCTTTTCAACCCGTATGCCTCAGGAATTGGGTGGAAACACACTGTTTCATAAACCGCCAGCCTCCTCGGCTGCCTCGGTGCCTCTGATTCTGTAAATCAGATCATAGGCAGCATGCTGTCGTATAATAAGGTGTCTGATCCTTATTACCAGTTTGTTGATGCACAGGCTCCTTCAAATTGACCATTGCAACACATGGTTTCCCCTGAAACTAGCTGTGATAATTAGCGTGGTTCTAATGAGACAGAATGTCACTGATCTTGTGCTGAACTGTCGAGTCTTGATGCTACGGATGGGAACTGTCAGAGCCTGCCATCTGTGACAGCGCTTGGCGTATTCCGGTGGCAAGGTAGAGGATGCTCAATAGACTAGTTTCAAACAAATGGCCCTTTTCTTGACGAGGGCTCTGTGTTCTGTTCAAGTCAAGAATGTTTGCCCCAACTTCAGCCTACGCCAAAACCCATTTTGAGATCCAAAGGGGAAGAAATATTTAAACCTCTGTTATATGTTACAAAAGAGAGGACTCTTTTGTTTAGCAGGTGAATTTTAAGTGGCGTTCCTTCCCTTGGGCTTTTTTTTTTTTGGCCTCTCCCAGTGGCCCCATATAGTCAGTAAGGCAGTCCTGGAAGAGCCTTTCCCCCAATTTTCAAATTGCCTTGTTTAAAAAAGATTTGTTAGGGAGTTGGGCTGGCTCGTCATGATGGAGCAGTCAGATTTAGCAGAGAGAGGGGAAACGAAAGGAATAGTTGAGAGTGTGTCTAGGAATACACAAGTTGATTAGCAGAATGAAGATGGACAAGAAGTTAGATCTGTAGGCTCCAGAGAGAAGTGGAGATTTTTTTTTTTTTTTTTTTTTTTTTTTTTTTTGCTAGAGTACAAGTCCAGCGCTGCTTATCATTCCAAAATATGCTTTGTTGCTTTTTATTTCCTCTTCTCTGGCAGACCACACAGGGCTTGTTCTGAAGAACATTTTCACTAATCTGATCAGGCAGCCAAATACGCCGGGAAAACTGCTTTAATGATCCCACTAATTACCTCAAGTCAATATGAACTGTATTATTAGACTGAGGGAAAATATTCCATTAGGTCTCCCCCTTGGGAGTTCCTCTGCTTTGTGATGTCACCGAAGCCTTCACCCTCTCGCTTGTAATTAATTTTATTTACACACGCAGGCACGCACAAGGTCACACCTGCACAACCGGCGCTGGCCAGGGAGCTTGTGGCACTCGGGCTTAATCAGATCTGTCATAATTACCATTCTGCATGTTTCTGACACACGCTGTGAAATATTTCAATTTAACTGCCGCTACCAGCACAACCAGATGTAGTGCGAGTGTGGCTGCATTGGAAATATTATTCCTCAGGATAAACTCTCTCCTCCTCCTCTTTTCCTTCCTCCCCCCCCCGCCCCCAATTTACAGCTAATGTAGCACAGAAGCTGATGGGTCCTGTAAATCTTGAATGCAGCGCTAGATTGATAACAGGCGATTAGACAGTTTAACCACAAACAGCTTGTTCATTTTTCACAAATGAAAACCACATGTGGTGTAACTAAAATTTCAGGCCCCTTTTTTTTTTTTCAGAGTTGGGGTCTGTATGTGTGTGTGTTGGGAGATGTGCTTAAATAAAAACAAAATGCAATGGAATGAAGTGTCTAGAAAAATGGAGAAGTTGCCTAGTTTTGTTCCAGGTGATTTTATCAAAACCATCATCAAATTCCATGTTTTCACTTTTGCCAAAACTCGAATGGGAAAAAGATGGTACTCTCCGTTTCCTTTTTTTGGTACAATTTTTCTTTTCTCTCTCTCTCGCTCTCTCTTTTTTTTTTTTTTTTTTGTATGGGAGGGATAATATCCTTGGAGTCTCTGCCTTTTTTATTTTGTCCGTGTTAAGCCTTTTATTTGAACATAAATTTTGAAAGAATTTCTACAGTGGGCATATGCAGTTTTTTAATGGACGGTTTCCCTTATTTTTGTTAATGAAAAGTTGTTAGTTTAGGCGTGCTGGTCATATCCCAGACAATTCCAAAACAAAAATGGACCCAATCAAAAAATTTATTTCCTAGAGAGTTGTGTTAATTTGCAGAATCAGTTTGAAAGGTAGAGTTGAAAACCAGTGAATTCTGTTGCTGCAGAAATAGTGGAGATAACCTGGCAGAAAATGCAGGTGCAGGGTAACCATATAAGGCCAAAGTTATCACCAGCCTCAGAAGAATTCAGCTATAAGAAAATTAAAGTATTGGAGCCATAAGAAGGCAAATAAGCTGGTGGAAAACTAAAATTAAGAGAGGAGAAAGGAACAGGATCATTGGTGTTTTAGAATCGTACCTCTAAAGAAAGCTTGCAACCATCCACTTTAGAGAACATTTAAAACATAGATCAAGATAATTAAGTGTCTTTTAATGCCAAATAAAATACACTCTCTCTTTTTATCTTTATTTTTGTTTTACTACTAAAGTTATGAGCCTCGTTTGGAAGCTTCCTAAAGTTCTATGGTGATTCCTATTACTGATAAGAGGTACCATTCCCCATAGAATAGCAGATTTTTCCCCTTTATTTCCTTTCCTTAACCATTTTTCCCTCTTCCTTATTTCCTCACATTAAAAAAAAACTTCCCAATTTTTCCCTGTTTGCTTAGTGTTTGCTCCATAATATCTTCCAACTTTGAAATTTAGCATTTTTCTGCCTATTCATATTTTCTTCTGGCCTAATATCACTTTAACGGAAAAGAAGTTATTTTCTTTTTAGTTAGAATCCCTCTTTCATCTCAGCTGCTAAGCAGTTTACATGGTTAATACCAAATTATTAGGTCAGTTTCTTCGAACAGTCTTAATCTACCTTTATAATCATTTTGCAAGATACAGTTATTGTGGAAGATTTGATTCAAGCCTCACATTACCTGTCACATCACTGTTGCGTACAGATATAACCTCAGAATCCTTCTTAGCACAGAAGTGAAAGCACCCATTACTAATCAGTGAGATCCACCCACAATGGCTTGCTGTCACTTTTTATTTAGGATTCCCAAGAAGAGGTTTGATACATATAGTTGTATGGGAATGAGTCCAAGAAATAAGAAAAGTAGAGGTTAAAAAAAAGTACAGCTTATGACTTCATTGCTCCTGCCCTTGCTTTAATGACCCTGAAGATTTTGCATAGCTACTTCAAGATAGGTTAGTCAGCATGCAAATTGAATCACATTTTGCAGTCATTGGTAACACTCGCCACTTAAAGGAAACTTGCCTTGTTTTTTTTGCAAGTGAAAGATTTCATTTATAACCTGAAAAATCATCCCTAGCTTTCCACATTTGCAAACTTTAGTTTTCATGTGTTAGGATTATCTTTGTGTCTAAGCACACCTGTAGATACAAAAGGAAAGATGAAAGAGAACCAAAAAAAAAAAAGAATTGCTGTTTAGGGATGCTGGGGTATGTGTGAAGTTTGAGAATATTCAATATTTTGAGTATGAGGGAAGAGCATGTCTTTCCATTAAATTTAATGAGACTACAAGAATCTCATTATTCAAGGAAAATATTGTAATTTTCTTTACGGACCCTGCTGGGTCCCCATCTAACGAAAGGACAGTTTTCATGTAATCTGTTAGCAAGTGCCGGTGAAGATTCGGTTGAAAAGGAATTTATAAACTTGATCCTGCCTTTCAGCTCAGTCCACCTTTTTCAGCCACTCTGCAGTCGCTCTTCTCCACTGCCCTCAGATCCTTAGGAAAATGTACAGGAAGGAGAATTAGTTTCTTTGAATACTTCCTGCTCTTTTCTTTTGGACCCACTGTCTGCATTTTTCATCAGCATTGTCGAAGTCAACAATATCGTCTGTTAGTGTAGCTCACATTTTTATTCCAAGCTGAAAGGAAGGGGGGGAGGGCATGGTTCCTGATTATCTACATGAGAAATAGGATTGTCCATAAAGTCACACGTGGTTTATATAACAACTTGTACATAAACTGCATCTTTCAGAGAAAGCATTGAGGATTGGCAAAGAGTGGGGGGTGGGGGTCCCAATTTCCTGTCTACCATGTTGTGGATTTCCCTGGGCAAGTTGCTTGACCTTTCAGGCTTCTAACTTTCCCTTCAGGAAGGTGACATAGATTGGGTCGGACTCTGTAATGTCCCAGGCAGTTCCAGGTTCTGTGAGTTTGTTGCTGAAACAGGTGCAGAAGTGTGAAAAAGGATGCTGTTTTGACTGAAGGTCCTGCTGACAGGTGTGTTAGTCTGGGAATGAGTCACAAAGGAGGCAAGGTTTTGAATAATGGAAGGGCTTAGTTTGTGGGGACAAAGTGCTATTTTGAGGTCTGTAGCCCAAAAGGGTTATTTATGAGTGGCATATAGTGAGGAGAACTGATTGTTTGCAATCCAGGGTATGAACTCCATGTTACACAGTGTGAGATGAGCTCAAGATTGATAGTGATCTCATCTGCGACTTGTTGCTAGAAAACTGGAAGCTCCCCCTCTCTCATCAGGGACCTAGCAAAGTCAGGACACTATAGAGAGGAGGTGAGCTGCATTCAGGTGGGTGTGGGCTTGGCTTACTGTGTGGTGAGGTAGTGGTTGCCAACACCATATGACCTAGAGATCGCTAAAGAGTTTCTCCCTTTAACATGTCTTTTTTGGGTTTTTAACTGATGCCTGAAAGTCCACCTTTAACTTCTCATTTTGGGGGATTAATGCAAGTTCTTCAGAGGCAGGATAGCACATCAGAGAGGAAAAAATAGACTCAGTCTGTGAGAAATCACAGGTTTGGAAGAGGTTCGTGAAATGGAGAGTAAACCAGGAGGAAGAAGCAGGGAAGGGCTGCTGATCTGAAGGAATATCTTGAAGCCCATATTTGCAGTTTGTCATTTGGTACCTGTAGCAAGCGTTTAATAGCTGCTGAGGAGTGCCCGTCCCCAAGTGTGTCCTTTAAATGTTTACCCATTTTACTCCTGGTACCAACACTGGGCTGCTTGTCAGGGTGTTACTTGGCTGGTTCATTGATGGAGTATTTGGTGGTTTAAATGCAATGCAGATTAGGTAAAAATAAATTACTTTCAATACGGTCAAGAAAGTGAAGGCTATAAATAAAATATACATTCACAAACAGACAAATGCTATTAGGAAATCCAGCTCAGTCCATGCCAAGCTGTTACTGTCTAAATTGCCTTCTTTCTTCCGGGCTTGCAATTAATTTTTGCTTGTGTGTTTGGAGATTGGGGGAAGGGTAATAGCCTAATGGGTAATGATTTTATTTTAGTATTTTGATTAAAGAGACTAAATAACTTGGACCCTGGGTAACCATGAGGACTAAAGCCTTATCCATCAAGCTTAATTTCTAGGCAGAAAATTGTGTTTATATTTTTGGATAAACTTAGCATCGTGTTATATATAATATAAAGTGATGAGATGGCTATGTGCTCATTTTCTACCTATCCCCACTTCCTTTACCCTCTTTCCTACTCACTTCCTTTTCTTTCTTTAGTGCTTTGACTAGCTTCCTTCTGCCCTGTTTTCAAATCTTAAAGGCGTGTCCTTTGTGACCGTTTGCTCTTTGAAGAGGTGATGAAAGGAAAGACCAACCATTGTTTGATTTGTAAGCCTTCCCCCCTCTACTTCCACCCCCCAACAGCAAGCACCTGCCTTAATTCCATTCCTTTCCCCGCCTCCATCCTGTATCTGCCCTGCTACTTTATCGTCTTCTATTTGGGAAACCCAGGTGTCTTTGGAAAATTGATAGTGTTCCTCTCCTGGCACATCCAGACATTTCTCAAAGGATACTCTACTAATCTTGCTTACCTTTATAGTTCTTGGGGTGGTAGGACGTTAGTTAACTAAGTCAGGGTATGGATGCTTTCTTTATTCAGAGGTGGTAAACCCATTTACTGAGTTTGTAACAGGACCAGGGAGAAACAGTGAGGTATATATATGTGCTAGTGCAATTGTCAATCAAGAAATTTCAAGCTGTAAAACTACTGTTTTATGAACAAAAGCTCATCCAGAACTGAAATACGTAAATGGGGTAAAAGTCTTCCCCCGTTCTGATTGACTTGAGGATTGGTTGGGGGCGGAGTGTTCTCATCAACACCCCACCCTACGTACAGCACTGCTGAAACACCCCTGGTGGAAAGCTGGGCCTCCTCAGGACGCAGTCTGGGAGGAACCATTAACTAGTGATTAACTCTTTCCCTCCAACCCATCTCTAAGAGGCATGGTCCTTTAGTGGCAAAAAACAAACAAACAAACAAACATGATAAGCAGATCTGTTCCAAGAACTTATAAATACCAAAGTTTTGTAATCTACTAGGAGCTTATATAAGATAGTTCTGGAATAATATTTGAAATATATACGTGCATGTATCTATGTATGTATACAGACACATATATATTGGAGGGGGCACCCTCTTCAGGAGTTCTTAACCTCTGTCCCATCTTCCCCCAGGGGGTCCATGCATGAACTGGAATAGAATAAAAAAACTTTATTTTCACTAATGTCTTACTGAAATTTGACATTTTATTTAATTATCAACATAGGCAACAAGTCACAGTAGTATTAGCAATACCTATGAATTTGTCACCAATAAAAATCACGAATATTGGGCTTCCCTGGTGGCGCAGTGGTTGGGGGTCCGCCTGCCGATGCAGGGGACACGGGTTCGTGCCCCGGTCCAGGAAGATCCCACGTGCCGCGGAGCAGCTGGGCCCGTCAGCCATGGCCGCTGAGCCTGCATGTCCGGAGCCTGTGCTCCGCAATGGGAGAGGCCACAGCAGTGAGAGGCCCGCGTACCGCAAAAAAAAAAAAAAAAAAAAAAAAAAAATCACAAATACTTTCATAACACATTTTTATTGCAGATATCTCAAAATACTATTTTTGCTCATCCCTCTGAAATTACGGTAGTTATTAGACCTCTTCCTAGATCTTGCTATTTGGTACGTTAATAAAGAAGCACATACATTACTGTGTGATACAGTTTGGATGACTGTATTTCAGTACAGTTGGTTTTCTTCGTAATTTTATGCATTTTATTTCAGGCACATAAAAACATTGTTCTGAAAACAGTGGGCTTTACCAGACTGCCAGGAGGGTCCATGGCGCAAAAGAGATGAGACCAATGATTAGACAAGTTGTGTGTTGGAAGAAAAAAATTATATGTTTTTTTAACATGCTAGCTGAGGAATTCTTGAATTTGCCCGGGAAAGAATTGTTATTTGTTTATTACTTTTTCGATGCTTATTTTTCAAGTGCCCTTCACTCCAGAGCATGTAAGCAGGGTTTATGATCAGATCGTTGCAATGACATTGCAAACAACAAAAACCTTACAGGCAACCTTGCTTCAGCGTTCTGATGCCCCCGCATATAGTGCTGGAATTTGAGGAGAGAGTACCTTTGCCCTTAGGCTAGAAACTTTTTGCCAGTTAAGCTACACCTTTGCTATCAGCTTACACATGAAGTTCAATCTGTTCTTACCTCACTGGACAGTCAGTGGCTGGGAGAAATAATTCCCTCTTACGTCTGTCCCCGCATCTCTTAGCCTCACAGTAGATGGCACGTAGATGGCGCTTTCTAGTTTTTTTGTAGAAGGGTGGAATGATTCAGAAGCAAATTCATCTGATCACAATTTTGCCCTCACAAAAGTGGGCACATTCCTCAGGTAGTCCCAGCGGGGGACCCTGTTCTCAGAAAGACAGGGTAGGGCCAGTCTCCACCCCTGTCCTTCTGCCCCGGGCCCCTCTCTGGACTTGCTCTCCCCAGTGTAACACAGGACCAGTGGTTGTGAGGTGCAGCTGCTGGCCTGAGTGACCCAGCCTCCCTTGTCTCCTTTCATTGGTAAATGTCTAACCTGGCCATTATCACTGGGACCCCCACGGTGCTTCTAGAAATATTTACGCTTTCTTTTTTTAAAGCCTACTTGTGAATCCCAAAATTTGAGTCCCTCAATTAAGCCGACTTCTGATGAGTCGGTTTGCATAATGGGTAAAATGATGAGGTTTTTGGCCACAAAATGGGTGTTACTTTATCAGCAAAATCATAAGAAACTTGGGAGCTTGTAATGACCCTGCCCGCTTGATTGTTCTTCTAAGATATGAGTCCCATAACTTTTACAATCCCGAATTGCCTTCCCCTGGTTTTAAAAATTCTTTTGTTATCTCTCCTAGAATATCATAGAGGGAAGATTTAAATTTTTAATTCCCAGCCCCTCAATATGCATAATGGAAAGTATAGCTCATCTGAGGAGATATCTGCAATATTGAAAAGTTTTATATACATCAATTAAAAATGCAGTGGCAGAAATATTTGTTTAAATTAACCTGACAATAGATTTTTTTTGTCAGCAGACAAACCAGTGTATCGAGTCAATCATAACCTAAAAATTATTCATTTTATAGGTTCATATTTTTATAGTTTTTTTTTTTTGCACATGGCATGTACAGATATTCAGCAACAGTTTTTCTTAGTGATCATCATAACTTTGAAGAGAAGAATAAATATTGTAAATTTTTCATAGTGACTTAATGCAACATGATAAGAAATTTGTTTCATAATATTACAGTATAAGAGCACATATTTATTGGGTCAAGGGATTTGGGAAAAGGTAAGTTTCCCAGGAAACTTCTGCTTTAAACAGTCTAATGTATTTGCCTTTGATAGAAGCCTTTAATAGTGCTTCTCTGCCTCTTACACCTACTAGGCTCAGCTCGCTTTGAATCTTATTCCTTTGAAATGCAACATTATTATGAATGTAAGTTGTTGGACTTTGCTACAATACACAATGCCCTCAGGAATTGTAGAGGTGTATACAGTTTTTTGCCACTAACTAAATGTCCCAGACTGTGCCGTTTTTGTATTTTCCTCTGATCCCCCAGCTTACTGCTGCTTCAGTGTTGCAGGAAATCTTTTGCTATATTTTTACACTCACTCATTCAAGTGTGAGCCTTAAAGCGTCTCCAAGCCCCTTGGGTGAAGGAAAGTGTGGAGTGTGCTGTTCAGGGGGCTCTTTGCATTGACATTCGTTTATGATAAATGTAACTCAGGTAACAGAGATGGGGGTGGATTGGAATAAAGAAACCCATCAGCCTTAGTTCGCGGAAGAAATGCTGAGGGCCTGAACCAGAGCAGTAGGAATGGAAAAGAAGGAACAAATTCAAGACGCCTTCTGAAGGAGTAGAACTGACAGGAATTCATGATTGTTCGCTTATGGAGGAAGCAAAGAAGAAAAGTCATATTTTTAAATTGAAGCCATTTGCTATGTTTTTTTTTTTTATTAAAAAACAGTACTAGCCAAACTAGAAAAAAAAATTTAATGCAAGCATAAAGGAGGAAAGAACATAAGAACTAACCATAATCCTAATTAACTAGCGATAACCTGATTTATGTTCTTTGCATACACACACATACGTGTATGTGTGTATGCATGTATGTATACATATCACATATGTATACACATATACGTGCGTACACATGTGTGTGTGTATATATATGCCTTTCATTCATTCATATGCTATACCCACCTGTTAATTCCCTATTGAGGTATATTTAAGTTGTATTCAACTTTTGCTGTCACAGATAATGCTAATGTGAACATTATTATGGTTAAATATTTGTATACATCTTTATTATTTCCTTATGATTAATTCTCAGAAGTAGAATTATTGGATCAGAAAAGGCATTTGTGTTTTAAAGGAAATTGCTAGTCATTTCTACATTCAAACATTTCCACCTTGCGCTTCAGAAAGTATATACCAATTTATACTTCAAATCACAGCCTTTCAGCCCAGGTGACTGGGTGAGTGGTGATGCTATTAATTGAGTATATATAGGCAGAGCCTCGTTTGTGGGAGGAAGATAGTGGGTTCAGGTTGGGATGTGGTAGCTGAATTATTTTCATTAACTCCCTAGATATTTCACATTCCTTTGCATTATCTTTGTGATAATGACAAAATAATAAAAATAATAACAGCTGACATTCATCATACTGTTACTGTACGCCAAGCCCCTTGCGTGAATTATCTCACTAATTCTTACAACACTGTGAGTGGTGGTAACATTACCCCCATTTTACAGAGGAGAAAATTGAGGTCCAGAGAACTCAAGGAACTTGACCAAGGTTACAGGGCTAGTCAGTAGTAGAATAGGTGTTAAAATGAAAATCCAGGCTTTCTTAACAAATAGATCTTAGAAGCACATTATAAAGACGAGACGAAGTCACAGTGATTAAGTTGCATCCTCAAGAAAGTATGGTAAAAAGCAATGACGAAAGAATGGATTCCAAAGCAACTAGTCTACCTATTTTTCCTAGCATATTGCTAATTCATCTTTTTTTTTTTTTTTCATTATTCTTCCCACTCTAAATATTGCCATTCTTAAAAGCCAAACCAACATGACTTTACATCAACAAAGACTTCCTTGACCACCCCAGTGGATCTCTTCTTCCTCTCCTCTTGGTTCCCACTGGATGTCTGCCCCTCACTGACCTTCACCGCATACTGCTTTGCTCTAGTAGTTATTTTTGAATGTCGCCTCTTCCCGAATGTACTGTGAGCCATTTAAGGGAAATGCTTTTGGTTAAGTCCATCAGACCCTTTTGTAGTTATCACGGACCAGGCACTGGGCTAAACGTATCCTGTTTCATTTGTACCAGCCACAGTCTTGTGAGATGAGTACCATTATCATCTGCACTTTGTAGAGGAGGATCTGGGGCTCAGAGAGGTAATTTGCTCAAGGTTGCATACGTAAATGCCTATAACAGGATGTAACCCTTAACTGGTATACTGAGGTGGTTGAGAGTAACTGGAAGGACCGTTAGTATTCGGGTGGGCAGAAAAAAAGGGGAGAGCGCTTTCCTGTTCAAGAGAACAGTATAGGGAATGAGAGTAGAATGTGGGGAAATGGGCAACAGTTAATAAATGGTCCGATGAATTAGGACCTAAGTGTGATTGAAGGAACCTTCAGTGACCTCTAGGGAGGATGACCTTTTTCTCTGTCTTGGGAAGCTTTGAAGGTCATTTTGAGCAGTGGGATAACCTTGGGTAGTTTGAAAGCAAAGACCAGAGCAGTGGTTTTCATCCCAGCCTCCCTTTCCAAGGGCATCTCAAAGAGGACTAAGGGGATTCAAGAAAGCTTAATTAAACCTGTGTATTTACCTATCAGGAAGTTCCACAGACCAAGTCAAGCATCGTATTTATTTGCTTCTTGTAGGGATCACAACTCTCTATGATAACCCTTGTTTTCTCATTCTTCCCCAAAGCTCTAGTCATCATTGGCATACACTTTCCTCTAAGTTAAGAGAGGAAGAGGAGTGATTACTTAAAGGCTGTTTTGTTCAGAAATTAAGATAATTGTCCATTGGACATAATTAAAAAGAGTGTTTGGTACCTAAGAGCATCATTCAAGGAAAATGTACCCCAGCGCTGACAAGTCAGTGGTGGGCAGAATGGAAAGGAGAAGACGATTCTTTATGGTAGAAACAGAGGTGAAAATTGATGCAAGTATTACAGCATGAACCTTAGGGATATGGTGTTTTCTGTCTTTTAATGACACCTTGCTATGAAGAGTGAGGAGAGAATAAGAACTTAAGATTTTTTTTTTAAACAAACAGATGCGGTATTTTATTTTTTTGGATTTTTTTAAACTGAAGTATAGTTAATTTACAATGTTGTGTTTCAAGTGTACAGCAGAGTGTTCAGTTTAATATCAATATATCTATTCTTTTTTCAGATTTTTTTCCATTATAGGTTATTACAAGATACTAAGTATAGTTCCCTGTGCTATACAGTAGGTCCTTGTTGGTTATCTATTTTGTATATAGTAGTGTGTC
Organism: Orcinus orca; assembly: GCF_937001465.1. Classification (NCBI taxonomy): domain Eukaryota; kingdom Metazoa; phylum Chordata; class Mammalia; order Artiodactyla; family Delphinidae; genus Orcinus; species Orcinus orca. The sequence goes on from NC_064563.1 coordinate 10,288,779, forward strand.
CATGTTAATCTCAAACTCCTAATTTACCCTTCCCCTCCCTTAAGATTTTTAAGACAGAGAGTATAAATGTTAAACAAGAGCCAAACCATATCACTGAAACTTATGTAATGTCAAAAATACATCCTGGATTGAGAGGGAAAAACAAATTCTTTTTCAAAGTCTGTATTCAAGTATCAGACAGGTAAGCCAGATTTTTATTTGTTTCATTTAAACTTTGAAGAAACCATCCTGAAAGCAGCTTTGAAGCCTATGAAAAAATAATCTTTAAATTAGATATCTTCCAAATATACTTTTTTTAAAGTAAAATGAAGGCTTTCTTTGGAAATTCTCTGCTTCAGTCGAATGAAGAGATTATCTTCATGACAGCTAGTTTAATATGTTGTCTAGAATTTCATAGTTTTATCTTCAGTCCTCCTTTTTCTCCTCAGATTCTTCTGGAAAATACTCTTTAAAACTTTCCTGACAGTCTTAAGTGAGAACCATCTTTATGTTTTTATCTACCCTGGCCATCTTATAATCTTGTTACGCACCAAACAATCTATAGGAAAAGAAACAAAACACCATATTTACGTGTTCCCTCAAGTCAGTGGCTTTGAGAAGGTAAAAAAGAGGTGAACAATCAAACCACAGAAAACAAGTGATGTCTTTTTTTTTTTTTTGGCTTGGTTAAATTTTAAGCAAAATTGAAAAATAAAAATCATTTACCAGTGGTTCTGAATATTCCTTCTAAATTCACTGACTTTTAATGTGAGCTTCCCCTAGATTGTAGAAACATTTCTTTTCGCAAATGCCAAACCTCCAGAAACTCTGCTAGATGCGCTTAACCTCTTAAAGACAAAGTGGCAAAAATTTACTCAAGTGGGAAATTTATGGGTAGCCATTTTTTTTCCTATTACTACCGCAGTATGGAAACCCACGGATTTTTGGCTAAGATATTGAGTCCCTTAAATAAACTATAGAGTCTGGAGAGAGTTTAAAACAGTAACAGTTTAGACATTTAAAATAGTAATAATTTAAAAAACTAGTATGATTGGGGTTTTTTTCCCCCAGCAAAAATACAAGCATCAGAAACCACACCTTGAAAATAAAATATATTTGGGGACACACACACATATACATATGTTCCATTTAAGTAGGTTTCTTTTTAAAACCCATCTTTGAATAAAGTGAGTATAATGTGCTACTTTTCGAATGGCAGATGCATTTATTGCTGCACCTCTGTTCAAATTTATTTCCCATGTTTTCTTGAATCCAACCAATGTTAACTTAGCAGGAAAAAGTTACTTGTAGTGCCTGCTGAAATTCTCTTTACACAAAGTAGATATTAGTAAACTGGGAAGGAAGATCCATGTATTTCCTGCTAATTCCATAGAGAACATGTATCTTTATTAATGTTAATGGTGGGGACCTCTCATTATGTTATAGAATAATCTGCTTTAGCAAAGGTTTTTCTCCTCAAGAACTTCATAACATTTAAAGGTTAATATGTTAGGTAAAGAACAATATCTTAAGATAAGCGTTTTTATTACAGGACATGATGGGATGGTTTTTATTAAATTATATGATGATTTGAATGGGGAGAAAAAAGTGCATCGCTTCTTTGCCCTCAACTTTAATGCCTTTAATCAAATAATGACCTTCTGGAAAATAGTTAATTTTCAGCATTTGGAAAGATCAATACCACTTTGCCACCAAAAAATGGCCCAGACGATGAAATCTGATGTATTTAAAGTATCATTTCACCCTTTTAACCTAGTAAATAATTGAAAATGCTTTCAGTAGTGCTTTGCCGCTGTTTTGTTTCTCACTGTTCAAAGTGTTAGGATTGTTCTTGGAAAAAAAGGTTTAAAGTTGGTGTGTGAAGGAAGGATGCAGGCCTCACACCCAGAAGTGGGATTGTACCCCCATCAGGCCTTGTGTGTCTCTGCATTAGGGGCATGGAAGAAGTAATATGTTTTAATACTCTATTTGAGGCAGAGTGTATATAAAGCACAAAAAGGGTGGAAATGGAACCCTTCTGGAACATTCAAGGGGTGGTTTAAAACATCATTAGTCACTTTGCATCTTTTGTGATATCTTTCAACCTTTATGCTGGGGTAAAAGATTCAGTAGTTCTGACAATTAGAACCCATTTCCCCCCCACCCCACCTTATAGAACATTGATATGAAATTACCCATGAGCACAGATAACTTCGTAAATTAAAAAAAAAAATTGCCCTCTCTTAGCATGTTTGTGGGCAAATTAAAAACTGTCTTCATTAGCATAAGTAACAGATTCTTTTAAAAGTAGAAAATTATTTGCTGAATGATAAATTGCTAGCTCTCTAGTTAGTTGTTGTTGAAAATGTACTCATTCAAAATGCCTGGTGTAGTTTAGTCTACAATACTGAAATTTTTTTGTGTGAGAAGTACTATTTAATGGATTATGTACTTAATCCTGTTCCTACTACTTGCTAAACTGTAATTCATGCTTTCCACTAGAATGTTTGTATCAAATACCTCCCTATTTAGATTGATTTCTTTTAATATCATATATTATTATACTGTATGCCCCAGAGATTGGAACAAAATACTCCTGCAAATAACACATGAAAGATGAGGGTAAGGGGTGGGAGAATAAATACAGACTGTGAAATGTTTGCTTTTTAGAACTCAAATTACCCATTCTGGTTTGGTTTTTTTTTTAATGTTTTTTCCTTCTTAGTTGCAGGGAGAATTATTTGTCATTTTTCTTTCTCTTTTTATAGCTCTTGGGTTTAAAATGTATATGTACGTAACAATCATATATACATATCTGTATATTGTATTAAGTGACTCTGTTTTTTCTCTCAGAGAACACTGAAGTCTCTTTTCCCCTGGAAAACTAGTTGTGTTACGTGCTCCCAGCTCTGTCACAGACCAGGCCTTGTAAGGGTTCTCCTCTTATGTGTGTGAGGCTTCCTAGGTACAATAAATTCATTCGTGAAATGAGGTTGCTTTCCTGACTCAGTTAAAAATTACTGTGCACCCCTTATCTGTTAAAATGATAGAAGCAGCAAATTGACTTGAATTAACTGTTCTAAAAAGAGTGGAGTGGAAATCAGAGATTGAGTTTGGGTGGAAATTAAGCAGCTGAGAGATGAAGGTGCCAGGATTTTTATTTCAATGTGGTACAACAAGATTCTGTCGGTAAAGCACATCATTAGAATATTGAGTTTAGAACTGCTAATTTTTCCTTTAAAATGAGCATACAGTCATGTGTTTCATGGACCATGATAAATTGCCATTGTGTTGTCATTGAGTTTGTTTTGCTTTTTTTCAGTACTGGTTTGGCAGTCGTTCTGCATTTTCTCTTTTCCTTTTTCTCCCCCTCTGATCTTCCATGTCTTTCATAGATTCCCTAACCAAAACCAGTCCAAAGAATGTTATTGATTTCATACAGTCTGAGGTTTAACATCTTTACCATTTTCTTGCTTACAGTGGCAAGACATTTACAGATGGTTCTTGGTTCCTATAAAGTACATAACAGTATTTCCTTTGTGGCAGATGGATTCAAGACGTTTAGTTCTCAATAAATGTAGGTTTACAATACATAACTTTACAGGATTTGTGTTGTATATAACAGGTTTGAACATATTATCTCAGAATTCATCTGCATGGCATTTTCAGCTTGTTCAGGGTCCATGCCAGTTTTTTTAAGTAATAGGGGAAGTGCTGTGATTGATAGCAACAGCTCAAGGCGTGATTTTGAATAGAAACAAAGGGTTTAGAACAGAAGGTGTCAAATTAAACTTTGTCAGTTTGAAAAGTAGGAACATCCTGAAAGTTTTACTTATTTATTTACATGTGGCTACTGTTTATATTTTGCCCTCTTTATATTCAGCGTAATGTTGCTTGGCAAATTTACTACATTTAAAGTTTAGGTTGTTCCTTGTGCCATTTTAGTTTTCTGAGAATAGATCATTCTCATTATTTTAAGGCTGTTAGTCTCCTGTCTTTTCTACTGTTCAGAACAGTTGTGATCTAATTTTAATTGTCAGAGCAGTTCCCTACCCCCGCCTAGGGTCTTATGATATTTTAAGTCCCAGAGACCTGGCTTAAAAGGTAATTATGTTCACATTTTGCAACAAAGTTCAGCACCTTATTCACCTCCTCCACCCAGTAAATCTATGCATGTATCATTTAAAAAACCAATCTAGTACATAGGGAAATCATTATTTTTATTTGTTACATATTACCAGTATTCTGACATATCGTTGTCTTTATTTTCCCTAACAATATGGCTTATGGAGAAGCGACCTAGGAAAAGGTATTGGGGAATTGGAAAGCATTTGGTTTTTTTCGTCACTTTCTGCAAAACATAGATCAGATTACTGTCATCATTAATAGAGTCTCGATCGATAGGATTTGAGGGCGTCAGAATATTCCGACGTGTTTAAATGGTATTATAATAAATTGATCTTCTTTTTGCCAGTGTGAATTGGGAATGAGCCAGTTGATTTCTCTGCTGACAAAGAACTAGCCTGTCAGAATATCTGTTTTCCGTTATTTGTTGAGGGCGACGCACAGCACACCGCTCCTCCCCCCATTTTTGTTTTTTGGAATACCCTTGTAGAACTAACAGTTCCCAGCTGCATGCACCGTTAAATATTTTTCTAAGAAGCATCTGATTTCAGTCTCTTAAAATCATCACGTCTCTTGAAAGGCTAGCGGAGACATGCTTCAGATTTATAATTCATCACATTATTTTTAGATAAGGAATTAGAAGTATTATTTAAGGGCAGAGGTTAATAGCAAACTACTGGAAATGTTATGTTAGTCATGCGCAATTAATAAAAATAAGAATCCGTCTCATAAGTATAGAGACAAAGAAGGGACAATATGAGCAAAATATTTGTTGAATGAGTCAGGGCTCTTTTTCTGAAATATTTGTGAAACCAGCATGAGTGTGATTGTTTAGGAATTAACTATCATTATTAGCCGTTTTAAAAGAACTAATGATTTTCTTTTCCAAAGAACATCTGTGATCCACATGTTTGTTTTTTGTTCACATATATGCAAGTGCTAACTGATCTCTATGTTACTTTTAAAAGTTTCTAAAAGGATTCGAGAAATTATTGGAGTTCTTCAGCTTTCTCTGAGAAGATTTTCTTACATGAATCGTTCTTAATTTAACTTTTAGCAATTTTTAGTTACAAGCATTTATTGCTAAAAAAAAAAAAGACATGCTCAATGTTAAGCACTTATTGCAATAGTATAATTCTAGCTAAGTAAAGGAAAAAAAAAACTGTTCTGTTCTTGATGAACCTTCTAACATCTCTTGAATGGTAAATAAAATTGTAGCAATTTGCTGTGTTTAGGCATGGCGGCCTGTCAATTGCCATAGCTGAAGAATGGAGACAGGGGTTGGGGGGGGTGATCTTAACCATAGTTAATATTCAAGCCTTCAGGAAGACAGATCTAAAACCTGCCCTGCATCAAAACATAGAGGTAAAGTGTAAAGAAATAGCTTAGATGTAGGAAAATATAAAATATTTTCATGGCTTAATCGAGAGAGCAAATATTTGTCAGTAAGAGCTAAATAAATATCTCTGGGGCACCATATGCAAGTGGGTCTCAAATATTTCAAATACTCAAATACAGTTTTGTAGTTAATGTTCTATTCACATAAATAGAGCTAAAATGTGACATGTCACCATACGATTCCAGAAAGAAGCATAGAACTGCCATGGTTAGAAGAGAAGCACGTTCAGTGACACTGTCATCGCAATTACTTTTATTTTTTATTGAGCTAATATTCTTTCAGGTAAATCTTCAGTTTACTGTCTGTTCTCTTAGCCTGGAATTATGCATTCAGTAGCATCAAATGAGTGCATGATTACATGACTGTCTGTAGGTTAATTATTTGTTTAATTAAACAACGTGTTGAATGGAGAATCAAAGGCCTCTTAGTTAGGGTTAAGGCTAGTAGATGTCATGAGGTTTAGCAGGTGTCACCCTTGACTGGGTGGTAGGTGTGCCTTGGGAAGCTAGTGTTATCAGTCTCCATCTTTCCTTTTAAAATGTTTCAAATAGGCCATTTCAGGGAGAATAGGCCTTGCTTCTTCCCACAGTTAGAAGAGAATTTCTCCAGTGGTTCAGTTTGAGAAGGAAAGGAAAGTCACACCATTTTCTGATGTCACCCAGAAGTAACAACAACAAAAAAGCAACTCCCTTTGGCCAGTTCTAAAAATCAGATACTAAACTGTACTCTTTCCATTCCCATCCAACTAATTTACTTAGAATTTCCAAGAAACCCCTTTGTCTTAGGTCGAGTTCCCTAAAACAGAGGCTAAGGTAAGGAATCAGGGACTCATGATTTGGTGGTGAGAGACCCGGCCGGCATTCAGGAGGACAAGAAAGTGGAAGGGGTCAGGAAAGAATGTGGTCTCAGGTAAAGTCCGTATTGATGGGGAAAGGCAATAAGAAGGTTGGGGAGGGCCATCTCTGGCCATCTCTAAAGGATAGAGTGAGTCGTCACTGTGGGGCAAGAGGGTGGGTCAGCCAGTCACTGGCCACCCCAGGGTGAAGGGGCTAGTGAAGGGGGGGTGGAGTAAGCATCCGGGCATCTCCAGTTGCGATGGCTCCAAGACATTTGTCCAGAAAAGAGTATGGTTGTAGGCCGACAACAGGCAGCACGGCAGCTGGGGCTGGTTGCCTTGGCTGGTGAAGGGGGTGTGGGTGGGACCTCTTCCCTCTTCCTGTCCACCCCATTGCAATCCACCCCATTGCTTAGTGTCCATCATGGCGGCCAAGATAAAGAAGGTTTGAGATGATGATTAGAGAATGTGAGACATGAGAATGTGAGACAGCGTACTCTCTTGGACCACTCGGTTCTTGAAAATCTGAGGATCAGAAACTGGGCCTTAGGAGGCATCAGAGAGGTTCAGGTTTTGGCATTCGTTGGACATTTCCTTGTCTCTTAGCCCAGGAATTCTATTAAAATGCTCACTTGATGAACCATGTGTGTACATAGCAGCAGGCAGGACTCCGAGGTATCTTTCTGGAAAGTTCTGTCTTGGAGAATTCTTCTAATGCTCATTCTAAATACAGTGCCTTACCTTGGACGACATTCTTGCTCACATAACTGCACACGTCCTTTCTCTCTCTTTCCTACACACTCACACACACACATGTTCACACAGAGTTGCCTTTCTAATACAAAAATTATAAACTTAGGGAGTCCTTTTAGAAAACAAAATTATTCTAAAAGCCTGTCCTAGCCCTTCTTAAATACCTTCAGAACCTCAGATGGCCACTCATCAGACAGGAAGCACACTCAGCCTTGCTTTTCTCCTCTGACACATTCTGCAGACTCCATGGTAAATGGGTCTTGCCCTTGGAGTCTGAAAAATAGGACCCTCCTTTAAGATGCAAATCTGAACGTGTATTAGAAACAGAGCCTGCTTCCGCGATAGCCACAGCTATTCTCTCTTAACAGGTTAAAAAAAATTTTTTTTAACAGATTGGGGTGTTTGTATTTTATTTTCATTAATTATTTATTTTTATTTGCGTTGGGTCTTCGTTGCTGCACGTGGGCTTTCTCTCGCTGCGGCGAGCGGGGTACTCTTTGTTGCGGTGCTCGGGCTTCTCATTACGGTGGCTTCTCTTGTGGAGCACGGGCTCTAGGCGCGCAGGCTTCAGTAGTCGTGGCGCACGGGCTTAGTTGCTCCGCGGCATGTGAGATCTTCCGGGGCTCTAACCCGTGTCCCCTGCATTAGCAGGCGGATTCTTAACCACTGTGCCACCAGGGAAAGTCCTGGAGTGTTTTTAGCTTGTGAAAAAAGTTAACTTCACAGGGTCCTTCCTTTTTAGCTCCTAATGGAAAATGTCAGCCGACCCCCCTTCACCTCCCCCTGCCATCAGCCTGAACTGACCTGTTATGCCCTTGTCTCTAAGGGGTGGCTGTGTGAGCTATTACGCTGGAAAGAAGATCCTTCTCCAGAAAACAGGACCCTGTGGGAGAACCTCTCCATGATCCGAAGGTTCCTCAGTCTCCCTCAGCCTGAACGTGATGCCATTTATGAACAGGAGAGCAACGCGGTGCATCACCATGGCGACCGGCCGCCCCACATCATCCACGTGCCCGCAGAGCAGATTCAGGTTCGTTTACCTTGGCCAATTCAATATAACGCTCAGTAAATAGAGGTTTAAACTTAGCAGGGAAACGAGCATTTCTCTTCTTTCCACCAGTCTAAACATAGGCTTCTGAGCAAGAGATAACAATACACTGCCATCTCACTCAGGGGGAGAAAAGGAAAATGAACACACGTTTTCCAACATGTGTATTGTGTTCCTCTCCTTTCATCTCCCCTCCCCCAAAGCGGTGGAACCCCCTTCTACACTTATTTGGCAAGTCTGTCTTTGTTAGAATTGGGTTGTTTTGTTGTGTGAGAGCTTAAGAATTTTGTTGTCGCTTTTGAAAAAATCAGAATTTTTAGAACGCCACCTCTTTTTTAATGAGTACCAATACTGTCCCCGAGGAAAGGCATGACTGCTGTTTCTGTACAGGAAGTTAATTGGATCACAACTGTATACCTTGGATTCTGTCCAAAAGAGAGGAGGGGAGGGAAACTAAATTGGCTTCTGGCTTCTGACTCCCTGGCCCTGCCTTCACTTTGTAGCTCTATCCTCACAGCCTTAGGGAGCACAGGTTAGGGGTGAGTCACGTTTGTCTGTCTTTCCTTTAGAGCCCCTCTCCCAAGACCCCTGGGAAAGGAGAGTCTAGAGGCGTTTTCTTGCCAGGCCTGCCAACCCCTGCACCGTGGCGCAGTGCTGCTCCGCAGGTGAGCCAGGCACAAGTTAACCTATGCCAGCAAGAGAGGGACACACAGAGAGGGTGGTGCCAAGACCTGCTCTCTTGGTCAGGATGCTCAACCTTGCAAAGGCCGTGCTAACCGTGGCATTGGCCGAAGATCCCTGTGCCGGCAGAGTCAGCCTCGGGCTCAGCTTGTCACATCCCGCGACCTGTCTCCACTCATCCACTGAGTGGATCCACTAAATTCATCCCCAGTGAATTCAGATTGGGAAGCTCTGGGTCCAGGTCGTTGTTGGCCTCCGTTGCTTAGGAAGTGTGTTGAAATTGAACTTGAGCTGTACAAATTATTTGTGTTAAATCTAAGGGGACGCTTTTAGCTTTCCCCTTTCAGGGAAAATGCCATTGCCTTCCATAGTCCTAAAATTCTATGCTCTCTTTGTTGAATCACCTGTATATTATTTCTTGGTATTGCTATTGGGGGGGAGGGGCCGCGGGAAGGGGAGGAATACACACACATACACATATGTACACAATAATAGCGTTATGCATCCACTAAGGGAAAAAAACCTTTGACTATAAAAGTTAAATTGAAAAAGAGAATCCCTTAGGATATCAAGCACTAAAATAATCGTGAAAGCCTGAAAAACTTACTGTTTAGCAAAAACAAAAACAAAAAAGATATGTGTTAAGTTAAAAAAATAGTACTTGTTTGAAAATGTAAATTGTTTTTAATAAAATTGCTTCTTAGGAGGATTAAGGAAATGCCTAGGGCACAGTACAAATGTTCTAGAATTTTGGGCTTCCTCGGGTTGATTTGCCTTGCTAAGAATCTTGGATATGGAGTGTATATATTATGTGCATGTGTCACACGTTTGTTATGTATGATTGTGTATGGAAATTACAGCACATATACAGATACTAATTATGAAAAAGTGTATACACTAAATTTAAATCCTAATCACATATGAGTTTAGTATAGATAAAACAATTTGCTAGCCGTTGTAGGATGGATGGAACCTTTATTTGTCGGTAAGAAAAAAACTTGCAGTGTCAGCCCAGTGCAATTTTGTAAGAAATCTGTGTGTCTGTTAGATTGAAACTGCCTAGTAGGACATTCACACGTGAGAATCTCAAAAACCCTTTGGATTCACAAGGGCTGTGCTGCAGAAGACCAGAGGCTTACCCATTTTATTTGCAACGAAAATAAGACTTTGTATGCGTATGCTTGCTCAACGTTTTACCCATCCAATGAAATGGGACAAAACACTCATTTCCTTCCCCACTCTCCACAGCTCACCTTTCGAAAATGCCTTTGAAATCCTTACTTCCCAATCTTCATTTAAAATCTTTGTCAATTATTGATATCATAATTTGCTTTGCTGTCTTCGCCTCTGATGCGTATCCTTCTGGTGAAGTTTATGGCTCACATTTTCAGAGCGCCGAGTTCCGGCCACCGTGAGCTAGCCTAACCTCTGATGAGGAAGCCAAGGAGCCCCCCCAAGCCCTCTTAATTCCACCCTTTCTGGTGATCATTTTGATTTTCTTCCTGGTACTGTGGACCATTTAGCTGGCTTGCCTTTCCGCCCAGGATCCCTGTCCCCGTCCCGGTCCAGGCCAGGTGCATGTGGGATCCCTGACCATGTGCTCGCTCGTTGGGAGGCCGCATGCGCAGTGGCCAAGAACGCCACTGACCCTGTGCTTGTTTCTTTCCTGCAGCAGCCGCAGGCGCAGCCGCAGCCGGCGCCGCCCCCCGCGCAGGCGCAGGTGCAGCAGCCTCCGGCCGGGCCCCGGCTACCCCCGCGGCAGCCCACCGTGGCCGCGCCCGCCGAGGCGGAGGACGAGAGCCGGCAGAAGGTGCGGCCGCGGACCAAGATCTCGGTGGAGGCGCTGGGCATCCTGCAGAGTTTCATTCAGGACGTGGGCCTGTACCCGGACGAGGAGGCCATCCAGACTCTGTCCGCTCAGCTGGACCTGCCCAAGTACACCATCATCAAATTCTTTCAGAACCAGCGGTACTATCTCAAACATCACGGCAAGCTGAAGGACAACTCGGGCCTGGAGGTGGACGTGGCCGAGTACAAGGAAGAGGAGTTGCTTAAGGATTTGGAGGAGAGTGTCCAAGACAAAAATGCTAACACCCTTTTCTCGGTGAAACTAGAAGACGAGCTGGCGGTGGAAGGGAACACAGACATTAACGCCGACGTCAAAGACTGAGATGAAAGTCTTCTTTTCCTCCATCAGCACCAGTGAAATTGACTAACGACACGGAAGGTCCACCCTGTACTCGCTCAGCAAACCTTGTTGTCCATTGTTTGGCCAATGAATCTTCAGAAACTTGCACAAACAGGAAAGTCGAGAAAGGATGATACAGACTGCACTAAGCGTTTTGCTCTCTTTTACAAACTGCTTGGCAGCCCCAGGTGAAGCATCGGATTGTTTGGTATTA